>NW_022631088.1:6287055-6324540 GCF_010015895.1 Lontra canadensis
GTGCGCGGACCGCTGAGTCGTGCGTGTGAACCGCTGAGGGCCGCGCCAGACGTTCCGCAAGGAGCTCTCGGCAGCCACCATACATACCCATCTGTGCACGAGCGAGTATGGGACGGTGCGTGCTCTCAGGAGACACGGGCACTTTGGTTTTCATCACGCACGTACAGCTGAGTCCCTTAACCTGGGATGTCAGTTCGGGCGAGTCCTGTCATCCGGAAGAGTTCTACAGAGGACTCTGGCCCAGAAGACAAAGTCTAGGGCTGGTGGGTGGGTCACCATCACGGCCACCTCCCCAAGGTGCCCGGCCCGGGGCCAGCCGTGGGGCTGCACTCAGGAGAGACTGAGCACCATGGGTCGTGGTGGCATCTGACCCTGGGTCACTGGGCATCCCAGTACCTGCAGCGGAGGTGGGAGCTTACCTGGGGAACGCGTCAAAGCAGTACGTTTTCCTGGTGTCCGGGAAAGCCACGCGCAGGCCCGACATCAGAGGCGAGTGGAGAATGACGGCGGCACACTCATACCTTGAGGCCAGGTCTACTGTGGGGACGGTCCCGATGCTCTGACCGTACAAGATGATGTTCTCGGGACTCACGCCGTACCTGGGGAGAAATCGGGGGGCTCGCCGTTAGCTAATAGACGGAAGACAGAGAGCGACAAAACCGTAACACCTTAAACTCACAAAACTCCCATGGCTACTGGTTTAAAACGACATCGTCTAACTTGTACAATAAACGTGGACTTCACACAAACACACGTGAGCGGCCTGTCTTAGGACGAAGGGACGGATTCTGCCCTCCAGGACATTTTGTGAAAACGATGCACTCCTCACGTTGGGGGGCGGGGCTCAATGAAGTAAATACCTCATAAACCCCGTTTCCCAGCTCCGGAGTCATCTCATTTCCCGTCCTCCCCCTTCAGAGCTTCTCTGATAATCACCGATTTCAGGATTTCTGAGAGAAAAGCAGAAGCTCGTCTGGCAGATTGTACTGTTTTTATTAAGAACGCTTCAAGTGAGGTTTTAATAAAATATGAAAGGTATGAGCATTTATCAGAAAACGGTACAGAGAGACGATTAATTTGAAGACAAGTCTGTTTTCTTCAGCCTCTCCGTGGGGCCAAACCACTCAGAGCCTCCTGTCTGCCAGCCGTCGCCGATCCGCTCTCTCCCGGTGTTTAGTTGGCCCCCGCCGCACGCTCCCCGGGTCCCCAGTCCCTGCGGCCCACTGTGAGCACAGGCCTGGGCTCTGGCCATGGAATGCCAGCATGATGACAAGGGCCACTGTGGGTGGCAGCTTCAGGGAGAAGGGTGTGATCCCCCCTGCCGTGGGTGGGAAGCAGATGGGAGTCACGGGGTAGGGGGCTGGCCCACGCGGAAGAATGCAGCAAAGGCGAAGAAGTCAGAGAAGGTCAAGGGTGCGCAAGGACATGGGAGGGGAGCTCTGCCACACAGGCTGCAAGCACCTGGGAAATCCATGCCCCTCATCTGGTAACGCTGAAGCCCGGAACCGACAATTGCACTCTTCAGCGAAAATACCTCCTGCACCTTCTGGGGCCACGTGACCTTTGCTCCGACAACAGCCATCGGTGACAGCAGCTGTCAGCCGGTAACAGAGGGGACGGCGGGATCTCAGCCCGGCTTTCTCCCCGTCCAGCTCCTGGGAATGACATAGTGGAAATGGGGGTTCTTAAAAGGAATCAGGGAGGGAATGGCTATTTCTGGCGGGGACACGGTGTATTTACGGAAAGTTGACATCTGAGCTGTACCACGAGGGGCAGACGGGACTCCAACACGTGGTGGATAAAGAGAACTTCCTCCCCGAGCAGCGTCAGGAGCACACAGCACGGCACAGGAAAGCGTGGGAAAGCGAGAAGCAGGTGCGAGCCCGGTGTGCGGGTCGGGGGCTGCGGGGCTGAGTCGTCTGGGAGCCGATGTCTGGGGCACATCTGGGAGCAGCCAGTGTGCTATGGGTCAGAGCTTGTCCTGAAGGTGAGGAGAGGCATGGGCGGCACCCCAGAGCAAGGTGACAGGAACAAAGTTAATGCTCTGAAGAGTCACCTTTCAGTGGCTTGAGGGATGGATGACAGAAGCATGCCAAGGGGGCAGGGATACAGTCAAGGGACTATTAAGAAATCATATGGGGGTGGGGGGCAGGGAAGTGGGGGCCTGGGTGACTCAGTGGGTTAAGCGTCTGCCTTCAGCTCAGGTCCTGATCTCAGGGTCCTGAGAATTGAGCCCCTTGAACCATCGGGCTCTCTGCTCAGTGGGGAGCCTGCTTCTCCCTCTGCCCCTTCTCTTTCTCTCTTTCAAATAAATAAAATCCTTAAAAAAAAAATCATACAAGGAAGAGAGAACAGAAGAGTACAATAAATTTTTAAAAAACCAACAGAAGAAAGAGAGGCTCTGTCCTCCCGCAGACACAGGTGCACAGACCCCGGTCCGCCATCTCTTTCTAAAGGGACGTGTCTGTGTGGCCCCAGCCCCTGGCACTTGGCACCACCCAATGCAACTGTGCCTTTGGAAGAATGTCCCAGGATGAAGGTCTCAGAAGCGGTTGGAAGGGGAGGTTATTACACAATGATCAGCAGAAAGGATTTTGAGAGAGAGGTCTGAGCCAGGAACAGGGAGCCACAGGACCCTAGACCCCAAATCCCTAAATCTGAGAGCCCATCAGTGAGGCCGGAAGACAAGGGACACCAGAAGGTGCATCTGTAGGGTGTCAGCAGACCGCCGCCACACAGGAAAATGCCCTCCATTGAGGGGAAGCCATGCCGGCTCCCTCCACCAGGGGTTTTCAACCCAGGGCTCAGGGACCCTTGAGGGGAGCAGGATTAAGACTAGGGTCCCCTCCTCCCTCTACAATCTTCATCCGATTCCTAAAGTTATCTCTGACCACCCCCCAAAAAGCACAACGGCCACTGGCCACTTCGTGGGATGGGGAGGTGCAGGGGGTCGGAGAACACCAGAGAGAGAAGAAACCCACATCTGGAGTGTGGGTCCTCCTTTCCCATCAGTTACGAACAAAGGAGTCTTCCAGCAAAGAAAAAGAGAAGAGGAGGAGAGAACCTGAAACTGAAGGCCACGGTTGAAGAAACAATTAATGCTGAAAGTGGGAAACTCAGTGCAGCCCTCCCCACCTCCCGGTCAGCATGGCATGAGCCTCACCCTCTGCGCCCCCATCCATAGGCCGGCGAGGATCACATGGGGTAACCTACACAGCGATGAGCAGCATCCCAATGCCGTCAGGGTCCTGCCTGCTACACGAGCCTCCCTGGGGCCCCATGGGACAAAGACAGGAGTGATGAGCCCACACCCCAGGGGCATGCCCACGGGGCAGCGCAGCCGTCTCTCCCCAGGTCCCAAATCCATCCATCCTCGTCCATCCTCAGACACTGAGATCTCACAGAGGGATTGGAGCTGCTTCGCGTAAAGGCTCGGCTCCTAGCTTCCCATTGGCCGCACCCCACAGCCAGGACCTGCCTCGACAAATCCCAGCTTTCCCATGCTGACCCACGTCCCTGGTCACAACCAGCACTCTGTAGTCCAAGCTTCGCTCGAGAATGTCACCAGGTAAAACACAAACACACCAGCCGTAAAGGGAAAACACAATTATGTTAAAGTCAAGAACTCATAAGAAGACCCCGTGAGAAAGTGAAAAGGCAAGTCACCTGACGAGAAAGCCACCTGCCACACCATAGGACCAGCCAAGGGCTCACATCCAGAATCTCTAGAGAGTTCCTCCAAAGTGAGAAAAAGACAACCAAGCCGCACACGCACACGCACACACACAAATGACGTTTTACAAAATGGCCATTTGATCAAAGAAGAAATCTTAAATGGCAGCAAGGCCGGTGGAGGGGACCGTGGGCGTCATTAGGAAACAGGGAAATGCAGATTACACCATCACGTGACACAGAAAAAACTTAACGGTGCAGGGGACCCAGTGTTAACAAAGACAGTGAACCACAGACACAAAATTACATTTTAGGGATACTCCTATCTGGTTGATCTATTTTGCAACCAAAGAATACTGTTTAAAAGTTCACCGGCTACGGGCGCCTGGAAGTTCAGTCATTAAGCCTCTGCCTTCAGCCCAGGTCATGATCTCAGGGTCCTGGGATGCAGCCCCGCGTCCGGCTCCCTGCTTCTCCATCTCCCCGCGCCCCATGCATGCTTGTGCTCTGTCTGACTCTCTTTCTCTCAAATAAATAAATAAAATCTTTAAAAAAAAAAAGTTCATGAGGTAGTTCAGATATGGAGACAGCCCTCACAAAGACTGTTAGAACTGGTGGTAGATTGTCTGCTAACAATAAACCTCATAAGGAAACAAGAGGCCATCAAAAGTATGTCTCAGAAAGACAGTGTGGGAAGAACTCATGCCGCCACGTTCAGTAAAAAGTACTCTACAAAAACAGGCCACAATTACGTGCCTTTGAAAAAAACCTATACATGGAAAAGAGACCTGAAATCAAGATACTAAAATGGGAATGATGTGGACCTTCATTCACGCAGTGAGAGTTTTCATTTCCTTCTTCTCTTTTTTAAAGTCATCTCTACGCCCAAGGTGGGGCTTGAACTCACAGCCCCAAGACCAGGAGTCCCACGCTCCACCGACTGAGCCAGCGAGGCGCCCTCATTTCTAGTCTCGGATTTCCTTGAATTACTAGGTACTGACTTGTTTAAAAGCACCAGTACGTTTAGGTACTGTCAGGTCTTTCTGCAGAGGGTCGGTAAGCATTCCACTCCGTGCCAGGGTTCCTGAGCTAGACGAGTTTTGCAGACTGTAGAGTGCTGGTCCAGTGCTCACGCTGGTCAGTATTACTTTCGGGGCTTTCCCACTGCTTGTTCCTGCCTTTACCAGACTGTCTGATAACAAATGAGGAACTGGAAAGGGGGCCGGGTGGGGAGGTATCAACGATTTTCGGTGGCACTTATAAGGGGCCTCTGTTCCCCTTTGCAGAGGAGGACCCTTGAGTGTGTCCTTTTCACCACTGGGTTTTGTTTTTGGTGGAAAAAAGGTACAAGATTGATAACCTCTATTCTAATGGTTCCAAACTGAGAAGTATCTGAATTTCTTGGGAATTGGGGGGAATTAAAAGTAAATTCCCTTACTGAGAAATTTTCCGTTAGTAGAAATTCCAGTGGGTTTGTGACTTTCTCAGACTACACGCTGAGGGATATGGAATAAAAAGTAGGGCCAGGTCCTAAAGCCCCTTTAGCTCTCAAATTAAATAAAAAGAAGGAAAACACAGCCAGTAAACGGAACCTGCTCACAGAGGCCATGGGAAACACAGGGCATTCTAAGATTATAGCTTTAAAAACAAAGGGCAGGACCCAGTGCAAAGTATCCTTTCAAAAACATCAGTGACCAAGTCCCAAACCTCCGCTCTGAAACGAAGCATTTGTGCACCGCTCGGCCCGGGGAAGCCGGTGGGGGACGGCACCCAGGTGAGCCGGGCGGCTGGGGCACGCGGCTCAGCAAGGCTGTGTGTGGGGGCAGGGAAGGTCAGGGAAACCAAGTACACACAGACAAGCCCAAGCACAGCTGGGAGGTGGCCTCCGCCATCAGACCTGGAGGGAGCACCCTGCAGAGGTCAGGCCCCCCGGGGGATCTGTGGAGCAGGCGCAGAGGACAGGAACTCGCCTGAGGAGGCACAGCCGTGAGCTGGGGAGAACTCGGGTGCCAGCGCACCTGTGCGCTCCCAGAACAGTGGATGGCACCAAGCCATGGCGGCAAAGGCTGGGTGGGTTCAGACAAAAACACCAGGGAAACTTGGCCCATGTGCGTGGTCACGAAGGCCCATGACTGCGCAGTGACGTGGGCCGCCCGGGGGAGAGGAGGATGTCAGGATGGGGGCGGGGTGCCGGAGGGGCGCGTGTTCACACCATTCCTGGCAGGCCCCTCTCCCGCTTCCAGACCAACTCTCCCCTCTTTCCTTCCACTCCTCCTGGAGCACCTCGTGGGGCCCCACCCTGTCCTGCAGTGTCCTCTCTTCACGCGTGCGCCCTGTGGACCTCGCGTCCAGCCTGAGCCCAGCGGGCTCCTGACACCCAGGAACGGGGCGATGACTATCTGTGCCCTGCGCGCGTGGCTGCCTGGGCCTCCAACACGGGCCTCCCAACACGCGTTCACGCGCTGACACCGTGGCCCAGCCCAAGCACAGCCCAGCACCCATGCCAGCCCTTTCTACCGGCATTTCTCCCTGACGGCCCCCATCCCTTCAGACTCAACACCGCCCACACTGGGCGCATCGTTCCCCCTCCCCAAATCTTTCCCTCTCCCCCCCATCGCCAGAGCCTTGACTGCCCGGGCTTCAGGATGCGCTGGGTTTCTCGAGCTTCTCTCCCCTGCCCCCCACAGAGAGACTCTGAGTCCTGCCGGTTCCACCTCTGAGATGTTTGTGGGACGATTGTGTTCCCGACACCACTGCTGTGGGGTGGCTTCCTGGGGTTGAACAAGCTCTCCCTGTCGGTTTGGCACATGAACGACAGGAACATCCCCACAGGCACCCAGGGCCTGTGGCTCACGGATCTTCCTGGAAGGCTCACCATGCGCCTCCACCTCCCCCCCGCCACCGGAGGCTCACAGGGCACAGGGGGCTGGGAGTGCTCAAAGGCCCCACCTGTCCCGCCCTGTCCTTCGGGTTTGTGGGTCTTGTGCTACGGCTGGGGAGGAGGCCGGTGTCCTCGTTCCCAACCGCTGACCTGGTTTCCATCCCGCCCGCACCCACTCATCGCTGAGCCTGGTCACTCCCACTGCGCACTCCTCCTCTCCTCTCTCCGCCCGTCTTTGCCCCGATGCCATCGTCTGAGCTGCGGCGTGACAACATTCCCCACCGCCTTCCATTCCTATCGGGAGACATCTCCTTTCTCCCTTAAAAAGAAGACAGACGGGGCACCCGGCTGGCTCAGTGGGTGAACCAGGAGACTCTTAACCTCGGGGTTGCGAGTTGAGCCCCATGTTGGGCACAGAGACGACTTAAAAACAAAATCTTAAAACAAATACAAGAAGAGACAGAGAGTAAAGAAGAAACCCGTGTCACATTACTTTGCTAATCACACCCCTTTGGCAAACCACCGTCCCTGGGATAGAAGTTCACGTACTGAGATGGTCCCCTATGGTCTGGCCCCACCTCACTATCGTGACCTTCTATCTTCCCTCCAAACGAACCTGCTCCCGCAGTCAGACCCTGCGCTGTATCCTGCACAGCCCCTGCCTGGAAGACTCCGGGGTCCCACCGGCTTCACATATGTCTCCTGGATGCCGGTCGGCGTCTGTCCTCTCCCTCCTGAGCACTCTGCCGAGGACACAGCGACATGACGGTTTGTGCAGTGGACCAGGACGGGACTGTAAGCCCCACACAGGGGCAGGCAAACAAAACCTACCCTCGGGGCTCCCCCGGACTTCAGAGGCTTTTCTTCCTTTGCATGGGACGTGGCTCGAGCCAAAGGCTGTTTTCAGACCAATCACAACCGAATCCCATATATTGTTATGATTCTGATGGTGAGACAATGCCCTCCAAGCTCAGCATCTTCCTGAGGCTCTAATGGGAGCTTCTAGAATCTCTGGTCTGCAAACCAGCAGATGAGTCGGTCCATCAAGGACCACGATGACAGCTAGTGAGCACCGATTCTGGTGTGATGTACGATTTACTTAAGACCCAAGACAGGAAAGTCAAGTCTCCCAAATTTTGCCAGGGGAAAGCAACGGCCCCCAAGAACCACACCCTGGAAACCTACAATCCTCCCCATCCCAAACCTCTCCAAGGCTCTACCACCTTCCTGTGTCACAAGCGACGTCGAGTTCAGGTTGGCCACCCCCCGCGTAGGTCTCTGCTCCCATTGGCTCCCATTGGCACCCAGGACACACCCCAGGAACCCTGCAGCCCGGGACCGGGAGAGCCAGAGCTGGGCGGGTGCGTCCTGTGGGAACAATCCGTTCGCTGATAACATACAACATGTTTGTTTTCCTTTTAACATGAGGCTTTCTTTCCTGCCTACAAACACGGAGAAGGGGAGCCTCCCCAAGACGCACGCATCCTGTTTAAGTCAGCAGACCTTGACTCTGCCCTATGTCAGCAGCGTTTCCACTTATCTTCACAAGAAGCGCGCTTGGCACAGTTCCACTCACTGTGAAGTCAATATTTTAAGTATTTCAGAGCTAGAATTCCTGGTGGAAATATCTTGAGATGTAGGATAAAGATAAATACACAAGGTAACATGAATGTTAGCTGAAGGACGAGATCGGGGATGGTGGGAAACCCCAAAAACTTTAGGGCACAGTCTCAGAGTGAGAGGCTTGGCCGTGCAGGTAGAGCAGGTGTGTAAACAGGACCCGCCAAAAACCACGGGCACAGAAATGTTGGTGAACCAGGCTTTCACTTTCTGTAGCCGAAGCTTTACAAATATGCACCTTCTATTTAATTATGAGGAAGATGAAAAAAGCAGCAATCACCCGAAACATGCTTGTTTTCCCTTTTTAAAAATACACCTGCGTAGGTTTAGACATTTTTGGGGTACACTCGATGTTTCACAAACGGATTTCTATCGGTCATTAATTCCAATGATGAAAAAGCAAAGGAAACACGCTTCAAAGTAGCCACTTCATGAGTGCGGATGGGGAAAAGTAACAATTTGAAAGGTCAGTGGCGTCAGTTGTAAGTTTGTTGCTATTCTTGTGATGAAGGGAATGTGCTTAAAAGAGACATTTATAAACAAGATAATTATAACCTCTGGAAGTTTCACTAACCCCAGCATGTTCAAGGTATTTTCTCAATAGCGGTTATCAAATAAAATGTGGCAAATGCAACAGTGAAAGTGGCCGCCTCCACTTGACATTGACAGTGACACAAGGAGAAATGATGTGCTCCCGGGTTATGAGTTTTTGGGGAAATCAGGAACCAAAAGTGATTCAAACCAAGAAAGAATAAGAAAACCAAGTCGAAGTTGAGGCAAAATGAGTATCCTGGCCGGTGGGTTTCTCCGAGCACAGGGAGGGGATGATCAAAACGGGGACGGGGGAGTCAGGACACACGGAAGTGGAGCTGGAAACCCCCCGCAAAGGAGGGAGGAGACAGAGCCAGGCCGGCAGGGGCGAGGGCTCACTTCTAGAAGCAGAGGGATGCAAAAGGAGGGGGAGCCCAGGACGGCAGGGTCGGGGAACACGCACGAGATCCCAGGACGGCGCCTGGGGATGGTGGGAAGGAAGAAGCCCGTGGGACAGTAGTGTTTGGGGTCGCTCAGATCAGATGCATCCGCGGCAAGTTGTGCTGGGGGAGGGGCAGAACGGAAGACAACCCCACAGCCAGCGGCTGGCAAGGCGGGCACAGAGGGAACCGGGGAGGCGATGACAGCGTGTGGAATTCTGTTTGTTCCGTTTGGACGTCAGTCTGGGAAGACAGAGCCTCAAGTCACTGCAGCATCTCAGGAAGGCACATAAGTCAGACTCTCAGAGGCATCGTAAGAAAAAACCTTCCTGGGGCGCCCAGCTGGCCCAGTCGGTGGAACACTGCCACTCTCGATCTTGGGGTCGTGAGTTCGAGCCCCGGGCTGGGGGTAGAGGAGATGACTTAAAAATCTTTGAAAAAAGGAAAAGAAAAATCTTCCTGAAATTGCTGTGATGTCTGTACTAGACGGACCGGGCCCTGGGCACCCCTCAGCTTCCCCCTGGTCGGGGCTCAGAGGAAGCCAAGCAGGGGGCAGGCGGCGGCCGGGAAGAGCCATCCGGGCCGAGGGCATTCCAGGAAAACACACCTTGGAAGCAACTCACGCACCGCCCTCCAAACGTATCAGGACCGGTGTTCCCCGAGTTCTACAAAGCAGCGGCCGCCCTTTGGGAATGGCCTTTCTCCTATGTGGGATGTTTGAAATGTCCTTCCAAATGGGGGGGTGGGTGTCAGGCCCAAACCCACCCTCAAGACAACTTCGTTCTCTCTGACATTTGAGAGACTGTTCTCTGTGTCACAGCGAAGATACACAAGACCCGGCGTGCCTTAATTTTAACCAAAAACAAACAAAAAAAACCCCACTTTGCAGAAGAAAACACAGAATAACATGAAGGATATAAAACCAACTCTCTAGATCTGTTACAACGAAAATGGGAGAGTCTGCTGGAGCTCGTCTGAGTAGAATTGCGCGTGGAATTGTGTGAAGGACAACGGAACGTCTCCTGCATTCTCTCATGATCTACCGTGTTGGAAAGGCCAGAAAATGCTGCTCCCCACCCCCCACCCGTGCCCCCGGCTCCACAAATACCTGGAAATGGTTAGAATCCCACCTTCCCTACTTTTCTGAGAGAATTCCATGAGCGGGCTTAGGTAAAACGTCTGACACAGACATCTGACCAAAAAAACCCATTTAACAAACTGCACTTCTGTCGCACCGAACACCAACGCGGACAGCCAGATACAGCCTTGCGGGATATCTGCCTATTCCGTATCCAAGGATCACAGCCAAAAGGAAGGTAGACATCTCATGACATCCCTGCGATGGGGAGAAACTTAAAAAACGTCTAATTTCAGGGCCGCCTGGGGGGCCCCAGCCTTCAGGTGAAGCGTCTGCCTTTAGCACAGGTCGTGATCTCGGGGTCCAGGGATCGAGCCGCACACCAGGCTCCCTGCTCAGCACCGAGTCCGCTTTGCCCTCTTCCCCTCCCTCTATGCTCTCTCTCGCTCTCTCTCACATAAGTAAAAAAAACTTCCAAAAAACAAAAAAAACAAAACCCTCATTTCATGATCTACCTGTTTGCCCAGCCTAAACATTATTTCTTAAAACGGGATGCTCAAGAATCCAATTCCTAATTATTTTATCCCTCTGTAAGGTGAGTTCTGACAACAGCTGTGGTCCAGACACGAGACCCGGGTCGGTGAGTCTGCCCGGCCTGACACTGACTTGCAGACACGGTAGAACTAGGAACGTCGAACCAGGCCTTTCGTCCCATCGCTGAAGCTATCTCTGTCCATGAGAGCATCCTTGGAGGTCACATCCCGGGGCGGAGCATTTCTGAGCGCCCTTCCATCTCCGCGCCCTGGAGCTGGCGGTATGAACACACACCCCGGGTGACCACCACTGGGACGGGCAGAGCTGGAACCACGACGGTCAGTCCGCATCCCCTAGGACACCTGTGCAGTCTTCTGTGGAGCCTGCAGAGGTCACCTGCGTCCCCACCCAGAAAGGCCCTCCCTGTAAGGAGGGAAGAGAAGCTGACAGAGGGGGCTGGCCAGCCATTCACGTGCGTGTCCACAAGGGTGGACCTGGGTGGGGCTGGGACAAGCCTCCTGGATGCTGGGCTCAAACTAGTCGTTTGCGAGCTCCTCGGTACGCGGCCATGACCGCGTGAAGGTGTGGGGCTGGGCATCTGCACAGCGGGCTAGAAGCACGAGCAGACTTTGAAACCAGACTAACCGAGGTCTGAATGCTGGCCTGCCCTGCACCCATGGCCCAACCACTCTGAGCCCCACCTCACAGGGGGTATAAAGCCCCCTCCCAGGCCTCAGGCACGAATCAAAGGCAGTGATGAGGGAAACTCCATGATGGTCCTCCCAGCCCCCTGGGGCTGCTTTCCAGCTTCCACGGCCCAAAAAGGCATGAACAGGACCTAACAGGGCCCTTGGACAGCTGCTCAGAAGCCCGCGGGCGGGCTCCTTCCCCAAGGCAGGCGGGGCACTGCCCGACTCTTCCTGGCGATGCCCTTTGGGTAGCTTCGAGTCCACCCACAAGGCAAGTCTGCTCGCTAAGCCCTAGCCCTGAGCAGACCCAGCAAAGAAGCCCCTGTCCCTCCTCGACGGCATCTTCGTTTCCTCTCTCTGGGCCCGAACCCCCGCTTTGGGCCTGTCTTGTGTCTTTCCTCCTCGAGTCCCTACTCTTCCTTCTGCTTCCAGAACCTTCCATCTTCCCCCACATCCTCCTTCTTAAGAGCACAGAAAGTTCACAGCATCGATCATGGAAACATCACAAACCGCAGGACAGGGATGGAGAGGCCCTTAGAGATCATACAGACGGATCACTTTATTTTATAGATAAGGGGACTCGAGGGGCGCCTGGGTGGCTCAGTGGGTTAAAGCCTCTGCCTTCAGCTCAGGTCATGATCTCAGGGTCCTGGGATCGAGCCCCACATCGAGCTCTCTGCTCAGCGGGGAGCCTGCTTCCCCTTCTCTCTCCCTGCCTGCCTCTCTGCCTACTTGTGATCTGTCAAATAAATAAATAAAATCTTCATTTAAAAAAAAAGATAAGGGGACTCGAGCTTTAAGAGGTTACTAACCTAACTCAGAGTCGTAATCACTAAGACAGCTGCTACTTCAGGGCCCCAGAATATGGCCTCAACCGGGAGGAAGAACTAGGATTTCTATGAATGACAACCAGGCCAGCGAAAGCATCACGTCTTGGCACGGCCTCCGAAGGGGGCAGGCCTGTCCAAATCCCTGCTCTGAGTTTCCTTCTCCCATGTGAACCGTGGGCTCCCGTCCCCCGAGGCCAGTGTGTAGCTCTCGGTATCGTTATTTGCCACCCCCTTTTAACGCAGAGGTGAAGCGAGCCGGTCCCTGCCCCAGCCTGAGCATTTCAGATGTAGTAAATAGTGCTTTCAAAGCGAAGACTCAGGGTGCCTGAGGGGCTTAATTAAGTAATTAATTGAGCGTCTGCCTTCAGCTCAGGCCATGATCCCAGGGTCCTGGGATCGAGCCCCACATCGGGCTCCCTGCTCGGCGGGCAGCCTGCTTCCCCCTCTGCCTCTGCCCCTCCTGCTGCTCGTGCTCCCTCTCTCTCTCAAGTAAATAAATAGAATTTTTCTATTAAAAAGCAAAAGATTCTGTTTAATGGGAAGAGTGTCTGTGGAGGACCATGGGACGTTCTGGAGACGGACGGGAGCACAACACTGAGGGCATCAGTGTCCCAGAAAGGCTTAAATATGGCTGAAAGGGTAAACTTCGTTCAGGTGTATTTTATCACAATAAAAGGAAGGGGGGTGCAAACACTCTTCTTAAATCTGACTTGTACTAATTATTCTATTTGTTTATTTACTTAAAGTGGGCTCTGCACTCAGCGTGGACCCTAGCATGGGACTTGAACTCATCAAGACCTGAGACCAACCGTCTGACGCCTAACTGAATGCGCCCCCTGGATTCCCCGAGGTTATTCCCCTTGGAAAGAGGACAAAGGAACGTTCCAGCTCTCCTGGAATTCTAAGTGAGATTTTTACTACAGGAGTAGAAACAATAAGTAGTAAATAAAACAGTAATAAAGAGTAAAATGTGGGGTTTTTTTTTTTTTAATTGCAAAATCTCCAAAGGCCAAAGGCCGTGAGGTTTCCAGGAACACAGAGAAGTTGGGCGTGTCACGGCTACTGTGTTCTTTGACCAATCCAGACGGTCCTGCCCTCGCTCTTTCTCAGCCTGGAGGTGTGAGCCTCAGGGGGTTTGGGGACGATGACAAAGCTGGAATCCACGGGACAGCGCTAACGGAATTCTGACCTCCCTGTCCCAAAGACTTCGTGATCCTTCCCACAAACTCCCCATCTTGCCTGGATCTTTTTTTTTTTTTTTTTTTAAGCAAAAAACAAAGGAAAACCACTCCTTAGCACGGCCCAGCGATTCTGCCATCCTCTTTCTCTTCTGCAGATAAAAGCCGTCCCTCGGGGTCATCCCAGAAGGAAGCCTGGGCAGCACGTGGAAAGGCGAGGATGGAGGTCTTTTGTGGCACCGTCCCCTGAATAAAACCGTGATAGGTTTCCAGTTTCTATGTTTGGACAGTCAAGGGCAGGTGTTAAGGAGGTCATTGTCCCTCACGGTCCCCTGGCCCCAGCCCGTCAAGGACAGGGGATTGGGCCGGAGCATCGCCGCCGTGTGACTCAGACGCCTCCCCCATGGGCAGCCCCTGCTCTCTGCCACGCCGGGCTAAACCGAGGCCTTAGGGTGGCCTCCCCATGGCGTGTGAGCTCAAAATGCTCTGCAGCGTATCAACAAGACGATGCAAAAGCTATGTCCTTGCACATCATCAGCAGGAAGGCTGTCCTCGGCCGCTGAGAATGCTGCGGCCGGGGACACGAGTGACGGAAGAGTGACCCGCTGGCTGTGACCGACTCCGCACGACAGGTCCCCATGCCCTCCCCGCCCGCGTCCAGCGGCTTGCGCGGGGATAGAGACGCAACCGCACACAGCACGCTCCACCCTAGAGAGAGAGCCCGGGCCTCAACCCCTCGGGCGTGTTTCCGCCCCTGCTCTTCAGCAGGCATCTCCGACTCTCCCTGCCGCGGTCACGGCTGTGCCCTGGCACTGGCACGACGGGCAAGGCCGCGAGTCTCCGACTGGGGTCGTCTCGGAAACTGAGACGTTCCACGCAGGGTGCATGAGATGAGGTTTCCAGAAGGGACAGGTGCACACCCGGTGCCTGCTCTGATGTTTAATCGTTTTCTCACTGCAGCACCCGCCCCCCAGATGCACATGTCTGCCTCCCCCTGCCCAACCAGAACCCGGCCCGGCCACCGGGGGAGGGGAGTCCCTGCGTTCTGCGGGACAGGGACCCTGGAGCCCATGGGCAGACGTGGGGATCGGGAGGCTAAAAGAGAGGCAAGGGAACAAATTAGAGTGGCCAGACGCACCTGGGGTGCTGCTAAGTCAGGGACCTGGGATCCACTGCTGGCTGACCTCCGGTCCTTGCTCAGAGCACGAGTGACTCTGTCCCCCACCCCCAGGGAGGCTCATCTGCTCCCATGGCTCCTCCCCTGGCCCCTCCCCCAGCCCAGCTGCGACCACCACTGCACCACTGCAGAGGCACCGGCACCGGGTTCCAGCTCAGCTGGCCTGCTGGGATCCCTCCTCTTCCTAAGCCCGACGCCCCTCAGACGGTCCCAGTCTCCCAAATTCCATCCAGGATTCCAGCGGGCCTTGGGACATCCTGAACTTTCAAACGCCTTCCTTCAGCCCCAGAACGTTCCCACCGGACTATCCCTAATTCATCTGACTCCCTCTTCACATTTTACCACGGTTTGAGAGTTTCCACCAAAGCAGGACCATTCAGAAAAGGATTTTTACTACAAATTTTCAAAGTTCATCAAGAATTGTGTTTTTCATCAAACCTTGGAGAAACTGGGGCACCTGGGGGGCTCAGTCAGTTAAGCATCTACCTTTGGCTCAGGTCATGATCTCAGGGTCGTCGGATCGAGTCCCGTGTCAGGCTCCCTGCTCAGCGGGGAGCCTGCTTCTCCTTCTTTTCCTGTGTGCTCTCTCTCTCAAATAAATAAATAAAATCTTTTGAAAAATAAAGTATTAACAAATGTTTTCAATACCGTAGCTCTATTCGTATACATTTTTATCTTCAAAAAATGCCTATTTTCATTTGTTTCTGCAACTTGTTCGCATTCTTCCGATTTAAAAGAAAATGTGAAACAATATGGCCAAAGTGTTTATGAAAACATTAATCCTTCATTACAATTTAATACTTGCTACTTCTTTTGCATAAAGCAAAATTTGCGAGTGAGGTTATACGTTTCTGTGCCGTGGGTACCCGAGTCAAGCATCACATGGTAAATCCCTCCCGGAGCTCTGTTTTGCCCTGCTGCTGTCACACCCACATGCTGACTGCATTCTCTCTGGGGGCTTCCCAGGAATGAGAGAGAGAGAGAGAGAGAGAAAGAGAGGGAGGGAGAGGGAGAGGGAAAGGAGCAGCTCACTCCCCACCCAGGGTACCAGAAGGAACACGGAGGATTTGGGTTTTGCCCTCATGGGGCTTATCCTCTCCGGCTCTGCTTTCACAGGCTGTTGTTGTCCTCACGTAAGAACGCCTGATTGTGCAGATCTGGCAGAGGCAGAGCTGGGCCTCACGCACTCCCCTCACTCGGGATCTGAAGCCCAAAGACAAGCAAATCACCTTCAGGCCACTGTCCTGGTATGTTCAATGCCCCCAAGCATTTTCAGAGGGTATCAGAGTCAGAACTGGTGATCCGTGGGCTTGCGGCCCGTGAACTCACCTTCCAAAGAGATCAGGGCCACCCCTGCCTCCTCTGGCCCCCTCTCGTCCCTGCCACTTGTTCCCACAGGCTGAGCCCTCGCAGGTCATAAAACACACGCACTGCGCCAGACCAGAGGGGCTCACTCCAGGGAAGGGGGGGATTGCACCTACTTGTGAACAAAAGCTGGGAACCCCTGGGAGGCCAAGCTCCCGAACGGTGGGGCTGGTTCTCAGTCGTCGTCAGAGGGCATGGCACACAACAGCAAGACACCCTTGCAACCGGCCTCACTTCTGACCCTGACAACCTGCAAGGTGCCATCACCCATTTCTTTAAACTAAAGTGCCTGGCAGATGAGTCACCCAACCAGGCGGGTAGACGACAGAGTCTGGCTCTGAAGCCACGTCTCATGCCTGCGCACGAGGCTGAGCTCCTCTGGTCTGAGCCCCACGTCTCCATAGGCATGGAGCAGGTCCTCTGTTCCCTGGTGGCCAAGGGAAGTCAGCAACGCAGGCGGCCTGATGACCCCACGCCTTCCCTTATGCCCTAGGGGAGGGTCGCCCGGCCTGGCCCCGTACCTCACATTCATGCCTATAAAGGACCCCCGTGCAAATGACAACAAAAACAGAAGCAATTAACCAAAGTTAATTGCTTAATTAACCAAAGTTAAAAGAGAAAAATACAGAAAAAACTTTTCCATACAACTCTGGAATCAAGAAATCAGAACCCCAATGACAGGCTAGGTAAAAAATAACGACGAGACCACGGGCATTAAAAGGCAAAATAACAGCGGAATTCTCACCAACACCATCGTCGAGACCATCAAATACCCAAACAGATGACACCATTGAACCAGGAGGTGAGAACCAGAGCATCGCGAATATGCAGACGCCCATGGAGCAGAAACCCTTGACCTGCCACGTCCACCACCGCCCTTCCTTCTCAGACACCGTCCAAGGGAGAAAAGACCAGAAACCTCCCTCCCGAGGGTCTGTTAATTTGCAGAGAACGCTTTGTGCATATAGGAATGTGTCTGGGGTGGGTTTGGGTTGGTTAGATCCCCTTCCTTCTCGCATCCCCTAGTGAACAGAACCTAGTGCCCAGGGGGCACACGCTGCTCTGAGCGAGCCCCCAGCACGGCAGCGGCTACGGGGGCCACACCTCCTTTGTACCTCGGTGCCGCCTCCTTCCTGTTTCGTGGCCGACTCTGGGCATTCTCCCGGAACCCAGAGGACAAACACGCAGGAGCAGGGGGTCCCGTAACTAAACTAACAAGGAAACACTGCGTGGGGTGGGACTGAAAAGACCAATCATGGACGCGACCTAAAAACAGGGAAACGAAAGGCATGTTTCTCAATGCTCCCCCCTCGAAACCCACTCAAACAAGAAGAAAATTTTAAAATAATAATGCGATGATGAAAGTAAAAAAGAAAACACTCCAGAGAGCTTTGTGCCAGGGCGTCTGTGACCCCCTGAGAGCCACAGAGCTTGAGGGCATGGCCCCAGCAGGGCAGCCAGCCTGTGTCTGCGGGAGGCATTTTTAAACCCCACGTCTGGCTCTGATACGTGTTTCTGGCCATGTTGTTATGTCTCCTTTACTGTAGCATCTCCCTTCCTATCTTCTAGATCATTCACGACAGGACAGAAGCCAGTCAATCAGTCAAAAATCATTACATGGTACAAAACCCAATTTCCATAGAGTTTGGATGCCCCTGGCTCATTGATGTGTTTTCTGCTTAGGACAGAAAAGAAATACATACAATATTCAGAAATATTTCATCACGAATTGTTAGAAGTTTGGCTGCTTCCAATCACATACCCACCAAGCTGCTCAGGAGTTCTGAAGCCCAGACCCGGGGCAGGGGGTGTGGGGGGCAGGGGGCTGCCCGCGGGCCCGTCTCTCAGCAGCGCCCCACGCACGCCAACCCTGAGCCTCGAAACTTTACCTCTAGCTCAGTGTTAGCACCCGGCTTGGGGAAAAGTTGCATGTACCCCAAAGACGGACCCAAAGGCCTCGCTGGCTGGGAAAGCTTGCGGTAACCACCGGCAAGACCTGCTTCTCGGACACCTGCTGGAGGTGATGGTCTACAAGCCCTGCCTGGGACCCCAGCGTGAGCCAAGGATTCACCCTGAGCCCGAGCCAGAGACGCGGCTCCTAATCACGGAGCCACACCAATGCACAGGAAAACGAGCAGCACGGAAGACCCAGACGTGCGCCTCAGGGGGACACACAACTGTGGGCCGAGCAGTTAGGGCTTAAAGAGAAAAAAAAGGGATACGAAAAATAAACTACCCTCACGGGTCTGAGAACAAATGCCCATAAAAGGGGAACAGGATGCTCTGAGAAAGGGAAGTGGGGTAAAAATGAACTCCGGGTTAGAGGATAGAGCACGAGGTCAGAGAGGCCTCCCGGGGTGTCCAACACACTGGACAAAGCGACGGGGACCAGGAGACGCAGGGGTGGGGGGGTGCTGCAGGTCGGGATAGCGGAGGCCACGCTGGGCGGGGGCTACGCAAGCAGCCCCTGGCCTTGAGGGAAAGCCAGGCGGGTCAGAAGCAGGGAGGGGGTGGTGACCGTGGCGGGCGCACTAGAGATGGGGCAGGAACGGAGCTGACATTCCCTTCCTGAGATCGCCACGCTGCCAACGAAGACCAAACAGCCCCCAGCACCCCCCAATGCTGGACGCAGCAGAAGGAAGTCAGCAGGGGTGAGTAATGGAGAAAACGCCCCGTATTTCGCAGCAGGAAGTCAGGAGGCGCTGTCCATGGTCCCCCCTGGGCTCTGGGTGGCCCGGCGGGAAGTGGGGCGACGGCTGCCTTCTGACCTGGTCTCTTCGGTGTCATTTATCACTCTAGGCACTGATTACTTGAGTCACAGTGCTCAACCCCGTCAGGAAAACGTTACTCACCTCTCGCGCGGGTTTTTTTGAGTTTTCTCACCGGCGTGCTGGCCTGACTCGGCGCCAACGGTGAACGTCACCGTATTTACCGAAGCACACTCTTCAGGAGCCCCCTGAGCCTGCTCGTTCTTCACGAAAAGAGGAGGGGGCTCCGACCCTGCACGGCACCGGGCACAACCGTCTGAGGAAATGAGACGCAGGCGTGACTCGGACGGATCCAGGAAACTCCTGTCCCCTCGCTCTGCCCTTCCCAGGTCAGCCCTGCCGCCCGCCCGCCTGCACCGGGTGACGTCACCACAGGGGAGCGGTGCCACGGGCCTCTGAGCGCCCGCTGCTAATTTACAGGAATTACACGGAAAAACCGGGTCTAAAAATCAAGACTGAATATTAATAAGGTCAGTGGCAAGGAGATATCGACGGGTGAAGTGCGGGGCTTACTATTACAAGACGACGTTTAAAGTCTTCAAAGGTGGTTTCAAAGGCAATGCCACGAGAAGCCTGAGAGCTGATCGGGCAAGGTTTCATGCGAAAAAAGGAAAAACCCAAACCAAACTGGAGGGGAGGGTCTTAAAAGTAATCAAAAGCTTTCAGTGAGCTCAGAATTGAGGAGGCAGCCCCAACTCTAGACACCCTCCTTTCCCAACCTATGCCACCACCCCAACAACCCACATGTCACAGTGCGCATCCCACACAACAGTGATGCTACCAGCCGAGTGTCCTGTCGGGCCACTGGCACCGTCACTCAGCAGGGCTTGTGAGATGACCTCAGTCTTTCACTGAAACCAGGTAGGAACTCTGCGCAGGAGCATCCTACGGTCCTCGGGAACCAAGAGAAGGAGAAGGAGGGGGTCTCCTACTCTCCTAAGTGCTCTGAAGAGAAAGGGGTCAGCAGACAAAGATTCTATTTTTTTAATACATTCTTTTGAAAGATTTTATTTATTTGAGAGAGAGAGAGCACATGAGCAGGAGGAGGTGGAGAGGGAGGGGGAGAAGCAGGCTCCCCGCTGAGCAGGGAGCCCGATGCGGTACTCGATCCCAGGACCCTGAGATCATGACCTGAGCCGAAGGCAGAGGCTTAACCGACTGAGCCACCCAAGGCGCCCCCAAGCAAAGATTTTAACTCCAATCTTCAAGTGCATATCTTGTCTTATTGTATCAAATGAGTGGAACATGGGAAAACAAGTACCAAACTGACGAGAAGCCTAGAGGTTGAGGCGAAGACAAGATCAGACGTACCAGAGCTTCGAGGGTGGTTTTTGTTTCATTTTCTTGTTTTTGCATTTTCCTCCACCAAAGGCTCACGGGCCTCTGGCTCACAGGCCTCTGGCTCACAGCGGGTATGTTCAGTTACAAAGAAAAAAAAAAGAAAGCACTTCAAGAACACATAGGAAAGGCTAGAAATAAATGTCATTTTAAAGACTGTGTGCACTTTCCTCCGTTTTCCTGGCTGCTGTCACGGCGCGCACACGTGTCCCCACAGACACTCACGAGGGCATCAGCAACGCCAAGAAGAGAGGCCGGGCTCCAAAGTCATCGCTGGTCCCCGGCTGTGGCGATGACACATGGTCACCCCGGCGAGTCTGAGGTCACTGAGGACCACAGAGCCGAGAACACTGCTGCGACCCTCCTGGGCAGGTTAAACTCGTGTGGAGAGATGGGCCCCGGATGTGATGTGCAACTCCGAGATCTAGAAAGATGGCAGAGGGTCCTCATCGTTCTGACCACCTAGGCTGGGATCGTGACCCATGAAGAAGCCAGATGCAAATGCACAGGAGGGGAAGTCCGGGTTCTTTTCCTAGGGACGTGATTTGCACATGCAAGCAGAATGCCTCGATGGACCAAAGGGGGGAAAATGACTTAGAAGACTTTGAAAATTGCGGTGTTATCGGGGAATCGTTTTCTGTTAACGAACTCTCAATAAATAAATCTCCCACTGCGCGTGATCTCACCCTTCAGAAAGGCACATGTATACAGCAAGCTGTAGTCACTGCGGAGTCGAGACCGAGGGAGAGACGGGCACTCGCGCTGCCCCGTGGTCAAGCCACGTGTGAAGTGCCCGTGGTACCCGCCAGGC
The DNA here is from genome assembly GCF_010015895.1 of Lontra canadensis. NCBI lineage: Eukaryota > Metazoa > Chordata > Mammalia > Carnivora > Mustelidae > Lontra > Lontra canadensis. The sequence goes on from NW_022631088.1 coordinate 6,307,968, forward strand.
CTGTCCCCGAAGTGTCGCTAATGCAGACCACGTTCAGAGAGGAGGGCCGGGGTGGCAAAGGGTCCAGACGCTTATGCAAAGCATGGTCAGGAGTAGGGATGGTTCGTCTGTCAAGAAAAAGGTCATCAGGCACGAGAAGAATCTCATTCAGCCGACATTTGTGGAGGCTTTCTACCTGGCATCAGACCCTGCAGGAAACGCAGATGTGCACACGACGCCACCTTCGCCCGCGGGAGTCTAGCTGGTTGTGGTTCCCAGGACTGACGGATGCCACCGGAACGGCGACCACCAAGAATTAGGACCAACGAGAGAAAAGGGAAGAGCTGAGCTTCACAACGGAAAATTGTTCTTCTTAGAAAGAGTCAACTGTCGCGATCTAGATAGGAACGTATCATCCACTCAGAGGACACTTGAGACAGAACAGCGGTCCGTACCCGGGAATCAGCGGCAACGATGAAGCCGGCACTCGGGCGGTTGGCGACCTGGGGCTGGAGGGAGTTGGCGGGAGCTGGAGCGAGACATGACCAGTCCTAGCAATACCGCACCCTTACAAACGTCCGGAGACTACTGCTGTCCTTGTGTCTCTCATTTCGCTGCGGATGAGTGAGTGTGCCTGCACTGCGACCAGCGGACTCCCCCAGCCCTCGGGTCCCTTCCGCGGACCGCCTGAGTGCATGCTTCACCGGCTTCCCCAGCAAGGGGAGCGCAAGAGCCCAAAGTCCACTGATGGGCACAGCACAGCTGACTACAGAAATGACTGTCCCCCTAACGTCTCTGGCTGTAGCGCAAGGAGACTCAGCGTCCCGTGCGTGGGGAGATGGGGGAGGGAGCAGAGATGCCTTACCCCGGGATCCATTCTCCCAAGAAACCAGCAGATGCTCCCAACCTCACTCTTGTACCATCCGAGTCTTCTGACCAGAGGCTTACTGAGAACCCTGCACTTTCAAGCCTGGTAAGAACCCACGGGGAGGGTGTTCCCAAGGACTTATCTTACTTGCTGCCTCGTGGTCACTGAGACCAAAACACGACAAGAGCCTTGTCAGGGATTAGGTGGGAAAGCTCTTCCTGAGAAGTGCCAAGCCCTCGGCCCTAGAGCAGCGGGTCAGGATAACCATCCTACACCCTCATCCTATACCCTCGGAGCAGGCTGGAGGCCAGGAAGCCCCCTGCCATGATCAGTCAGGCTCCTGGAGGCCAAGAATGCCTTTCCTGGGTCAAGCTAAAGCACTTTGCAGTGGCTCCGTAAACACGTCGGACGGATTTGTAAGGATTTTCCACTCCCCATCACAAGGGAAAAGTGGTCCAAGTTTAAATGCTCACGAGTAAGACTCCGTTCCATGTTATTAAAATAGGTCATTGTGGCTCTTTAAAACCAATTTCAGGAATGACAATAAACAGAGGAATGAGAAATAAACACTAAAAAAAAAAAAAAAAGAGTCAAATACGGGAAGACAGTGCTGCTGGACCATGTGAACATGCTGCCTTGTTCACAGACGGAAAAATCACACCAGAGCAGCCATGACAGGAACCACTAACGGCAACAAATGAAGACAGACAACCCTGGAAAAAGGTGTAATAATCAAAAGAAAGACACTGGAGCCTCCCACTCAGCTGTGGAACAGCCCCACGGGCCAAGGGAAACCAGTCCCTCTCCCTAAACCTCCTTCTACTAACGTAGGGAGTGACAATGACAGTATCTGTCCCACCTTTCTCCAAAAGCTACTCTTAGGGACAGAGAGGGTGCCCCGAGGCACGACACCGTGTACAAAGCCCGCAGGTTACCAGGTCTCAACTCTTTAAAGACCACCTATGACCGGCTTCTGCATTTCTTTCCATTTCTCTGCAGTCTTTTTTTTAAAAATTCATTTTGTCAGACTTACACCCAAGCACTGCACACACACGTGCTCATCCACTGTTCATAACAAATGCCACCACATACACGACCAGCATTTCCCCCTTTTACTGGAGAAAAAACTGAGGCCCAGAGGAACCCACAGAGGTAGGAGTGGACCCCGGGGCCGTCTGGCCCCGTCGTCCTTGCCCCTGCCCTCTGCACCTCCTGCCCACCGAAAGTTCCAGAGGTCAGCACACAGGCCCCTCAGCATCTCCCCCTTATCAGAATCCACAACGGGAAAGGCAGAGCAGGCACAACCACCCATCCCACTAGAAATGAATCATTTCTATTCTTCCTTTCAATTGATTTCCAAAGGTTTAGAAGACTTTTTTTTTTTTTTTGGTCTTCAGAATGCTGTTAGACAAAAGTACAGAATTCCACGGGGAGGGGAGTCTCTCTCAGGGTACTCAAAGTCACCTTTTAAATGCAGATTGAAGGGGTGTTTTGTGCTGTAAAAGATCTAGTAACAATGAAAGCTTGTACCCACATCGGGCCCAGCACCTGAGATCTACCAGGCACTGAAGGGTTGGAAATTCTAAAAATTTAAAATTTCTCATTGTGCTCAGATCCTGTGGTTCTAAGAAAAGAAATCCAAAAATTATTAAGTATAACAATATCAATCTAGAATTCCCACCATGTGACCTTCTTCTCAAAAAGGAGAGCATGTGTTTCTGATATGTATATAGACACACACAAACCTTAAGAACAATTTAAAATAAAAGACATTGAGGGGCGCCTGGGTGGCTCAGTGAGTTAAAGCCGCTGTCTTCAGCTCGGGTCATGATCTCAGGGTCCTGGGATGGAGCCCCGCATAGGGCTCTCTGCTCAGCAAGGAGCCTGCTTCCCGCTCTCTCTGCCTGCCTCTCTGCCTACTTCTGATCTCTGTCTGTCAAATAAATTAATAAAATCTTTTTAAAAAATAAAATAGAATAAACATAACAGAGAGACATTGAAAAGCAATGAATCATGAACAGAAACACGAGTTCTGGTGTTTTCTCTTGGCACCCAGTGCACAGTCTTGAGCACCTTCCGAGATGCTCAGCTCCCATCACCCCGGGGGGCCACGGATGCAGAGAACATCGTCTGATTTTGGAGCCGGAGCCCCAGGGTCAGGCTGCCTGGGTCCAAGCCCCTGCTCACCTCTTAACTCTGTGTGGCCCTGGGCAAGTCACTCATCCCTCCTGGTCCTCAGTCTCCCAGTTTCTAAGATGGAGGTGACAAGAGTCCCTGCCTCACAGGTGTGGTGATCAGAATTACGTCCCACGGGAAATGTGCTCGGCACAGAGGAGACGTCCAAGCCCACACTGACACCCACAGCAAACCTCCTCTTTGTGAACAGAGAAAACAGGGCTCAAACACAGTGCATGACTCCCCCAGCCACACAGCCATGTGTGTCAGTGCCCAATGAGGAGTCCCACCTCCCAGCTCCAGACCAGTGATCCTTCTCTCTTCCGACCATACACCACTCATTCTAGATAAATGTGACACACCCCTGGAGCTCCTGTCTCTCCCTTCCTCCCATCCATCCATCCTTCCTTCCATCTATCCAGCCAGCCAGCCAGCCATCCATCTATCTTTACAACAATGATGTTGAAAACAATGGCCAAGACTCCAGTGCCTTTCTTTTGAATACTATTTGGTATGAAATCTACTTAATGTCTCCCTTAGATCTATTCTTGCACTGCAATCCATACTCCAAAGACAGCAGACACCTAGCACAGCGCATCCAGGAAAGCCCGGGTCTGCGTCTGGCCCCCACCACGCCCGAGTGCCGATACACGCAGCAAGAGACGGCCAGGACACCGCGCAGCTGGGATAGGGTCTGCGCGTCCATGGTGCAAATTTTTCTTACAATGAAAGAGACCAAGAGGGGCGTAACGATAGAGTGGGGGAGGGGATGGCTGCCTCAAGTGCAGCAGAATACTGGAAACCGTCGAAGGAGGGTGATGAGGGCACAGGGTTCACTTCAATATTTTATTTATCTGGTACATAACAATAAAATAAAAAAAAAAAAATAAACATTACAGCAAGGGAAAAAACAGAGCTGGTGTGTCGGTCTCAAGGTCCCAAGGTGGTGACGGTCACACACAGGCAGCCCGTGGGATTCCAGGTGCCCTGTCCTCCTGCTCTGCACTCTCATCGTTACCAGCTGACAGGGGACACAAACTCCCCTAAGAACAACGACCGGGTCTTACGAAAACACGTCTGAAAGCAGTGGCCCGCGGTGTGCGCGTGGGGACAGGAAGGCCACACGCAGCAGGTGAAGGTGCCTGCACTCCCACCCATAACCGCCCAGAAGGACAGACGGGCTCCGTCTCCTCTCCGCCCTGCAGTCCCCTTGCCTGGACCAGTCCCACCGTCAGGTGTCGCTCAGGAAAACAGCTGCGTCCCGCAGGAGGCAGGCCGGGCGTGCGGCGGACGGAGGCTGCGGCAGCATCTCAGGTCCCCCCGACCCCGGGGCCGGGTTGCGCACTCACACTCAGCACAGCGGAGAGGACCCCCCCACCCCACCGCCAGCAGCTGGGATGCCCACGGCTGTCTGAGGCCTCCATTCCCAGGATCACAGGAGATGAGCGCCCTGAGTCTCGAAGCTGAAAAGAAGGCAACCTCAGGGCCCGCAGCCCCTCCCCGTGATCTACTTGTCCCACCAAGGGCCTTCCAAGCCCGCGCAGGGCTCCGTGTGAGTCTGCGGAGAACCAGAGCGGGGCCCTGTCCTCAGGGCCAGACGCGGGCCCAACTAGCCAGCAGCTCTTACTGGCAGCGACGAGGGCAGGGCGGTGGGAGCAGAGATCACGACCCAGGCTCGCTAGCAAGACGCTGGGGCAACGGGCCAGCGGGCACAGGAGGGACAGTCAACAGCGTGTGCGGATGCAGAAGGCTGGTCCAGAAAGGGCACAGGGAGCCCAGGCGTTTCCTCCTTGTGAACACACGGTGGCCTCCTGCTGACCTGTGCTGTCCAGACAAGAGCTGAGGACCCACGAGACCGCTCCTGAGAGACTCGGGGCCAAACCCTCCAACCGTGTTGTTAATGCATTACCTCTGCATTAATTACCAACAGTGTTAATGCATTACCTTTACAGTTTGTGGTAAACGTGGAGACAAGATGACAGGGCAAAGACCACGGAGAAAGGGGCCACAGAAGGGGCAGGTGCTACAGAGACCCCCTCCGGTCCACTTTTCGGTTCAGAGAGGAAGTCTGGGGAAAGAGGCAAGCGGGAGCCACCACACGAAGGAGACTGTGGTCGTCACCATGCCTGGTCCCACAAAGGTACTCAGGGTCCACTCCCACTGCCCACGTCCTGACGTGCTCGTCCCCACTGAGGGTCAGGCTTTCAGAAACTAGTCTCGGGATGCCAGGAGGCTTGCAGCACCGAAGGGACCCAGGGAAGATAGCAGGACACAAGAGTGGGCAGCACCTCTGACGGGGGACATCCTGATGCTTGGGGTGAGACAGCCGCTCTCTGGTGTCTTGGGAGAGATCGGGGGGGGGGGGGCAAATCTCCAGGTACAAGTGTGACCTGGGAGCAGCACCCAGTACCCCCTGACACCTCAGTGCCATCCCCCAGGGACAGGGCTGTCACAGGGACATTGGACCACACAGGGTGTCTGCAGGGGCCTGGGGTTTCCCAGGTGCAGGCTGAACAGGGTGGGTGGTCAGGGGCAGGGTTCCCCCAGGCAGATGCCTGTTCCCTCAAGTTGGCTTTTGGTTTCGTGGTTTCCTTCTTGGAAGGGACAATTGCAAAATGTACCTCGCCCTTGCTCTTGAAGTCCAGGCTGTCGCCTCCTCTGTGTGTCCCCTGGGGTGGGCATTTCAAAGGCGACAGAGACAAAGCGAGACTCCCTGCCTGCCTCCCCACTTGGGAGCCTCTCCAGCCCCCTGCCGCCTGGATGAGGAGTGACTATCGGGCTCCAGCTCAAACCCCAGGACTCATCCTAGACCCTCCCCTTCCCCGCTCGACTTGGCAAACACTGGTGACCGACCTCGAAAAGAACAGCCCGGATCCCAGCACCTCGCACCAGCTCTGCCGCCATGCGACGGCCACACCGCCACCGTCTCTAGCCTACGGTCCTGCAGTGGGTCCTCACTGGCTTTCCTTCCCCCTCCCAGGGGACACCGGCCTTCCATGTAGCACGGACACATCACCAAGAGCCACTCAAGCCTGTGATGTCCTGTTACTTCTGTCCCCAAGGCTCGCATTCCAAGCCACACAAGCCCAACGCAGTGGCCTATGAGGCCAGCCAGGAGCCCCCCCACACCCGGTGACCCCATCTGGGTTCCCACCGCCTCCACTGGGTACCTCACTGGCCCTGCTCCAGCCACACCAACGTCCGGGATGCTCTGTGAACTCAGGACCTTTGTCCCCTGTCCCTTCCTGCATGGAGCCATAGGGTTAGCTCCTCACTGCTTTAGGCCTGATGTCATTTTCGGGATGAAGCCCACTGTCACCTTTTCAAAGGCCCTGCACACGCCCACTTTCTTATTGCCACCGGCCGACTCTCTCCGACATTCTTCTCCTGTCTCAGTAACACTGATCATATTCTCCTCAAACCCTGTTTACATAATTACTGGGATGACTGTTTTTCCTGGGCATGTGCCCCCTGTGAGGGAAAGCTTCAGCCAGCGGGGATTTTGTGTGTGTTTTGTTCAGGAAGCACGTCTGGCCCATGGCAGGCCCTTAATACACTTGTTAAACAAACAGACCCAACAGGATATGAGATTGAGTCAGAAAAGGATACTTCATAATCCGAAGGCCTGGCCGGGAGCGTTGCTGGAAACCACAGGTATGAGGCATGGCTGCGGACGGGGGCCAGGGATGGGCACCAGGGACGGGCACAGGGTGCTGCAGGGGAGTGTCAGCCAGGGGCGGGCCGGGCAGCCAGGAAGCAGGGGTGAGGAACAGGACGCAGGGGAGGTCGGCCTGGGCAGGGCAGCCAAGGAAACCAGGATCCAGGTGTGCAAACTGACGTGGCTGGCCAGACGTGCGGACGGACAGGAGGACCCCGGAGAGGAGCCTGCCGCTGCCACCCGGAGACGAGGAAGTGAGACACGGAAGCGTGATGGGTCAGCCCGAGGCTGGACTTTGAGCTGTGGCAGGGCTGGAGCCCCAGGCTGGCGAGCCCCTGCTGAGCTTCGGGAACAGAGGCAGAGACCCGAAACCCTCCCCAGTGGGAGCACAGCCCCACAACCCTCCCCCCTCACTTCGGACCACAGTCATTCTGGGGTTTCCTTGACGTTTTCGTAGGAAAAACCAATGTCTTCCAAGGAATCACCTGACAGCATGCTCGTTTAAAAAACGATTTCCTCCAGCCCGGCTATGTAACACAAAACACAAAACACGCACAGAGTTCATTAACATGTGAGTGGTCCTTTCCTTCTATACACCTATGAAAACTAAAGTGATAACAACAGCAGTTGGTACGGGTGCAACCGAGAAGAGGGCGTCTGTGAAATACCCTCGAGTTATTCATGACAATAGGGAGGGACCAAAATATTCAAGTTAAACTAGCATACGCACCCCTCGTGCCGGTATGACGGACCTTTGCAGGCAAGGTAATTGTACTACACGCGGCTTGGTTCCACCCGTGACAATCACTAAAAATAGTTTTGAGAAAGTTGGAATTCTCACTGGATTCCCAGCCATAATAACAGAGAGGTGAGCCAGCAGCTAGAATTAACGTCTGGAAGCTCGCACCACGGGTGTATCCTGAGTACAGGCTCGCCTGACATTCTCCCCCCAGCCTAGCTGCCCGGATTTCATCTGAACCACCCAAAATCGTAAACCAGAGGAGGAAGCGAATAATCAGCACCAGGATCCCTCCGCGCCCCCTTTGTATTTGAAAATTAAAGCCGCGCTCTGTTAACCAGTAATCTGGAGGTTGGGCTCTGCTCTGGGATTCAGTAGATCGCGGACAGGCAGCCCGTCACCAAGCCGTCTGAAGCTGAATGGCCAAGGCTTTCTGGAAGGATGGTTTCCAGTTTCACCACGGTGCCTCGGTCCTCGAGCGCTCTGAAGGGAATCGATCGTGTGGAAGTTATCAATGAGCTCCACGGCGCAGAGCCTTGAAAGCCCAACAGGACTCGGAGGCCCGAGGCATCATGGGAGCATTCATATTTTAGAAGGAAGTGTGTGATTCAGGTCCCTGGGCTGACTTGAAGAAAAGGGAAGGGTAAGTATCTACTGAAGGTCATCGCATTAGCCAACAGCTACCAGCGCATGTCCTGAGTGGTGGGCAGGGACTGGGTTTCACCTTCTCGTCCTCCCATTCCTGACACAATGCCCCAAGAAGTCTCCTGCCAGACAGCACAGCCCGCGCCCGAGAGCAAGGCCTGCAAAGGGCATGGAGGAGGGAGGCAGTGGGGGGCATAGATTACAGGTAGTTTCCTCTCCTTTTAAGTTCTCCTCTGGGCACATAAGCACCTTGGCAGATGAAGTACCCCCCGATTTAAAACACCAGCACACACTGCTCCCCAGGGCGAAACTGGGAAATGCGGAGGAGAGAATCCAGACGGCCTCTGCGCCGCAGCGGCACACACAGCCTCCTCCCGTCCGCGGCGTCCAGGTCCTGCTGCTCAGCCGCAGTCGGGACCAGTGATCCTCCTTCTGACACGTCATCCGGTCACCATCAGCCTGACACCACGTCCCCACACCTCCGACACCCCCTCACACCGTCTCATCATGTCAGGAGGGTGAGCGCGGCATAGCACGGTAGTCTGAGCAGGAGAACACGTCCACAGCACCTTCATCACTGTGTAATGCTTGGACGGTCCCACTGTATTATGCGTCCTTGTTGTCCCCTCCCTTGGGGCCTCATTTACATGCTGATCACAGGTACGCGTGCCGGAGGAAAAGCCCAGCAGCGCAGGTTTGGTGTGAGGTCTCGGAACAAACCTCCCACGGATGAAGGGGGGCAGGGGGAGGCCTGCACAACCGAGTGCGCCCACACCCACCGAGCCAGGCCGGCCCCGCGTGCTGCTCATGTCCTCAGAGGGATCTCCAACGGTCTCTCAGATCTAAGTGCCTGGACGTCAGCGTGAGCTGAACATGTGCCAGTGGCAGCTCGAACAATGTTAGTCACGATCGTGAACAAACAGCCCCCTTGCAGTGCTCCTGCCGTGTGGGGGGCGCTGGGCTCACACACCTCACATGGGGGCCGCCCCCATGAGCAGGACCGTCGTGACCGGACCTGAGGTCCACGCAGGTTAGGAGGCCTGCCCGAGGCCCGGCAGCTAAAAGCAACTCGGGCAGGATCTCGGGTCGGCTTGACTCCCAAACCCCTGCCCTTCGCCACAGAAGCACCAGAGGAAAGCTCAGACTCGCAGGAACGTTCCTCGCCAGGTCGCCCTTGAGACAACCTTGCTGTGTTGCTCTGACAGAAGGGCCAGGAATCAGTTCGGCTGTAAATCAGCCAAATGAAGAGATAGCTCACCGAGTCGTCTCCCGCTGGAGACCTCTGGCTGGAGCGGTGCAGGCGCCACACGGGCACGCTTGCACCCGTGTCCCCTGCTGCCCCCACCCGGCCTGCCCACAGCCAGGTCCATGGCCCCAGCCACCGGCCACCAGCTGCCAGCCATCCCAGGGGGTGGCCGTGGGCTGCAGGGCAGGAGAGGTAAGGGCCAGGGAAGGGGAGGCCTGGTTCCCCATGGCCAGTCGCCACGGGAGCCCACACAGGTGGTCACAGAAAAACAGCGGCGTCGCTGCCCTACTGACCTGCTTTAAGGAATCAACTGTGGGCTCTTCTGCAAAGCCTATGCCCCTCGGTCAGAGCGAGGCTCGTCGAGGCCGGAGCTCCGTGGACAAGCCTCGCCACCCCTGCAGCCAGAGCCCCCCGCCAGCGCCCGGGGGAATGGACGCACCAGGGCCCAGCCCCTCCCCCAGGATGTGCCTCGGGCAAGGGGACATGAGGGACTGGAAGGAGCGCCGGAATCAGAACGAATTTCCCTCGCCGCAAAGGTTCTGTGCTCATCTAACGTCGGTTAACTCAATCTCTGGGGCACCGGGATGACCGTCAGTGGAGCATCTGCCTTCGACTCAGGTCATCCTGGGGTCCTGGGATCAAGCCCCACATCCGGCTCCCTGTGTGGCAGGAAGCCTGCTTCTCCCTCTCCCCCTGCTTATGTTCCCTCTCTCACTGTGTCTGTCAAATAAAGAAAAATCTTAAAAAAAAAAAAAAATTCAATCTCTTAGACAAATCAGGAAGCCTATTACTTAAAGCAATCCTGGGGGGGAAAAAAAGCCATTCGGATCGCCAGCTAATGATCTCCTAAGTGTCTCTGCGCTGAGAGTTTGGGTCCCTGCGAGCAAGGCCTCCTCGAGTGGAAGTTCATCGTCTCACCACGAGCTGAAGCAAAATACCACGGGGAAGGCCCGTGTGCGACGCCAGGCCTCAGGGGCTCCCGTGGGGTTCCCGGACAGGGCAGAGGAGCAGAGGAGTCAAGGGGGCAGGAGAGAAGAGAGCGCGTCGTCAGTCCCCTCAGGGGACATCCTTGAAGTGACTTCTCCAGAAAGCAAAAAGGGAGAAAAGTCCACTTCCACCGGTGGGTCGGGCCCCAAGCCCAGGGCTCCACGCCCAGCCTCCAAGGGCCCTGGGACAAACATGGATGCATCTGGAAGGCGCGCTCACCCCTCCACACAGAAGCACGCATGAGTCCGTCTGGTGGGTCACCCTTGGAACGGAAGCGTGGAGGAGCCATGAATGTGGAGAAGGAGCCACCAGCGTGGAGAAGGAGCCATGAACCATGGACCCAGAAGCTCAGAGTCCGCAGGGGCTGGAGAGGAACGCTGAGCCACAGGGACACCCCCCAACGGCCGGGCTCAGCACACGCGCTCCGAGGGTCGGGGGCGCGCCAGGGAGACACTGTGCGGACCCCCAAAACACATTCGCCCACATTGGCTTCAGCGAGTGGACTCCGAGAGCTGCACTCTCCTGAGTGGGATATTCCCACACTGGCCGCCTTCAATTTCAAGCCAACACGCTGTTCCCTTCCTGGAAACACCACCGTGCCTGGCCCTCGTGTCAACCACTCTCCATACCACATTCCGTTCCCTTCAACCCCCGGCCGTCAGACCCAGGTAGAAATCCTAAGTGGCCTTCCCTTAACGGCACCGTCGTATTCCCTCTGAGAACACAGGGAGCAGACAAGTCAGGTCTGTAACTTCGCCTTCCCAGGGAAAGGAGCTGCTTCGCTCCCCCAGGAGAAACCCACCCTGAGAGTCAGAACACCATTCACAGCCAACAGACGGGGCCACCCGAGAACGCCGGCTACGGCCTTCCTGGGGCTTACGAGTTGTCCAGTTACAGGTCCTGCGAATCACAGACACAGAACTTACAAAACAGCAGCACAGGGTTACGTTTTCGGAACGTTTCTAGAAGTTCTCTCTCTCCTCTCCACCATCACCGCAGTGTGGGCGGACCCTCACCATGTCTTCTCACAAGACTCCAGGATCAGGAGATTCCTGGCCAGGAAACCAAAGCGGGGCCGCCCCATTGCCCAGGGGAAGCGGATGAGAACCGGTACTTGAATCGCAGGCAGCTCCGAGGAGGCGGGCGAGGAGAACCGAGCCGGGCCCATACGGGATGGCACAGGAGCTGGCACACATATTTGCACCCTCACTAGAGCCCCACGTTCCTATCCCATCATTCTGCAACATCCCTACTCCGCTCCCTCAACAACCCCTACACAATGGACAGGTTTCACTGGGGGAAATGGTTTTCCTCTGTTACTGTGCCTCCGCACTGGTGGGTTGGTTCAGTAATACATGGGGGAGAACTTAAGGCTGGGAAAAAAAAAAAAAAGTCTCCAAAATCAAGTCCATCCTTTCACAAAATAGAAAAAGAAGGAAGCAGGCAAGAATTGGGGATTAGCGATGCTCCAGGGGGACGTTCCCCAGTGTCCACCAGGAGCACGTGCCCGCCGGGCTAATGGATAACGGCTGCTGGTAAAGGGAATGAACATCGGTAACTTGCCTGTGGCACTGAGGCACCAAAAGTCATTTCTCTTTGTCTCTGCGTTTGCTTTCTCAGATCGGGTCCCTATTTCTGTCACTGAATGCCTCACCCTTCCAGTCTCTGTAACAAACAGAAGGTTGGGACAACTTCTGCAGACGGATGGCCCCAGCAAGCTCCGGTGATAACGGAGTCCCAGATGCCGTCTCTCCTTTTCTAGATTGAAGTGTTCCAGCCAGAATTCTTGCCACCCATCTTCCACCTCATTCTCCGGGTTGTTTGCTTGCAAATTGGCTCGATTCACACCTTCTCGAATCCCGGGGCCGTCTGCAGCTGCTCCCATCTGAGAGGACCCCCCAGGACGTGCACTGAAGGGCTTAACCTGCCTGCTCCCACCATAACCAACAGGCAGCTCATCCCACATGGAGCAAATTAACCACTTCCCCAGCTCAAGTTACCATGCCACCTCCCGAGAAAGCTGCACTGCTCGTCAGTGTCCCTCCACGGACATTTCCAGGGGACTCCCACCCATTCCCTCAAGGGCTCGTGTTCACGACATGTTTATAGATGCAAGGCAGGTCCTAACCTTCAAGCTTTCACTGGGGCTCCGGCTCTCACTTGTAGAGAACCTCTCCCTGTTCCCACACCAGCTGCGGGGGACTAGATATTCACGTCCCCGCCGGCAGAGTCCCATGCTGAAACCCAGCCCCCCGGGTGCCGGAATTGAGAGGTGGGGCCTCTGGCAGGTAGTCAGGTCCAGAGGGTGGAACCTTTCTGGGGTGTTAGTGCCCTTAGAAAAGCAGCCCAAGAACGCCCCCGGGTCCCTTGTGCCGAGTGCGGACTCCATGAGAAGCCAGCAGTCTGCAGCCGGGAAGAGGGTCCTCACGCGACCCCGACCTCGCAGGTGTCCTGACCTCAGACGCCCCGCCTCCGGAACCCTGAGGTACCCGTCTCTGTTGTCCGAGGACCCCCAGGCTATGGCGCCGCCTTGAAGCAGCCAAGCGGAGTCGAACGCGCTCACTTCTCCCTGCCCCAGCCCCTCACACCTGCTCCTATCCCACACCTTCTCTAACAGTTTTTAAAAATGCTTGAAATAATCCTCTACCGGCCGACAAGCAAAGAACACCCTTCTCGCCTTTGCATTTGTTTACTTCCTCCCCAAAGCTCCGTTGGGACTGCTTGGCCACTTGGCCACTCCTCACCGACAAGACCCGCTCCGTCCCCAGGCACGTGGGTAGCTGGCACCCGGGGCAGTGTCCGAGCGGGAAGTCCGCCCGGGGCTGCGGCAGACAGGGGGGTGGGGGCAGATGAAGAGGACAGCAAGGGAGGGCAGCTCTTACTCGGCGGCCCCAACAGAAACTTCACTGTGCGCAGAACAAGCACAGAATGGATACAAAGTGGCTGGGACCTCAGGCCGATACATTGTAGACCCTCCCTGATCCGGTCTGTGCTCACGCCCGCAGATAGCAGAACTCGGGAGGTGTGATAAGACCCAACTCTTGTTTGTAAGAGTCCGACTTAGGAAAAACTAAATTTATCTCATTTGTGGACTTCTGGGCCGTCCCTACGTGCAATTCATTAAACAAATACTTGACGCATACCCATTATCCCAGGGCACTGCTGGGTACAGAGAAGACACAGAGTCCCAGCCTCCAGGGAGCTTCAGTTTAGCCGGAAAGACCATTCAACAGCAGGACATAGTGAAAGAGCGTGAAACGCGCCAGCCAAGGGGCCGGGTACCAGTTGCCAGGAGCACAGAGTGTCCGAATCTGCAGCCGGTCAGGACCAGGTGCTTCCGACGCCGAAGAAGGGCACACGCCAGAGGCTAGAGGTGAAGGTGAGGAGGGAGGCGGGATGCAGGCTGAGTAGAGACAGAGCACAGGACGACGCAGGATGTGCCATCGGGACCATGAGCCATGTGGTGACCAGGAGGTCGGAAGAGAGATCCCCAACGAAGACACGGAAGGAAGGAGGTGGAAAAGGGGGTCAGGCCCAGTCATGCCATGGGTACCTGCGGTGGATGACTCTCTGCCTTGGCAAGGACCTGAGCAAAGCTGCAAACAGGCAAAGAAGAGGACACCTCCCACGCAAGGTGAAGGCAGGAGAGCCAGCGAGAACCCGAGTCAGCTGAAGGAAGGCAGTGAAGGGACGGCCCGGCTTCGGAATCGGGGGGCTCCCGAGTCACTAGAGTAACTAACACAGAGAATGCACCTCCTGGGAGGTCTGACACACAGGACTCCGTGGTGCAGCAGGCGGTGTGGAACCCGCGGCCTGGAGACCTGCCGCCAGCCCACCCTGAGAGAGCCTTCCCCGAGCCTCGGGCAGACAAGGTGGGCGCCCGAGAGCAGAGTTCCGAAGTTAGGAAATAGATTCCGTGGCCCAATCTGCATTTTTCTTCTTTTTAAAAAAAAAAATATTAAATAGATTATACTATGCCATGCACATTGCCCGTGGAAAAAACAGTGGTTTGTGAAACATGTGCTTCGGCCACGGACATGTGCAGAGGGATAGGACGTATACGTGTGTGCCTGATCGACGCGTGACCTGTATGTGTGACCATGGGGTCACCTACCAGATCGCTGAAAAGCACAGGGCAAGACGGTCTGCAAGTTTCTAAGTTCTAAGATGTTCATGGTAGCCTTTAAATTCTACCCCACTTTACAGAGGCGTGAATCCGTCTAGATATGAATTCTGCTGTAAAATTAAATAAATGGTAGGCACAATTCAGATCTATCATCAGATGTGCCAAAATTGAATCGAACTGTTGATCCAGAGACTATACCCTTAAACTAAGTATGACAAGAGTCACCAGGAAATGACAACACCATGCCTACTCTGTAGCACAGCCACACCTGGACATCCAGGCCAAAGGGCCAGCCTCTGTCTGACAGGCTTTCGTTCTCAGGTAGTTATGCACACACAGGAACAATGGTCTACAGAAATTCTCACATCTTGGAACTCAAAGTAGGATTTTGATGGTTCATTTTTAAAAGATTTAATGCCAACCCTTATTCTTAACACCTTTATGAGCAGTACACTGCGGCAATGTACTGATCGTGTAGGACACAGAGTTTTGAAACCCTTTACTGGAACAGGCAGCTTTCGACGGCCTGTGGCTCCTGACTCAGTAGATCTGTACGTGATACGTCCTCATCTGCCCAAACCACTTTCGAGAAAGCATCCTCCCAATAAACTCCTTCAGGATTCCAAGAGAACACAGGCAACAATATGTATTAAATCCCAAAACCGTCCTGGGGACGAGGCATTTCTCCCAAAACGCAAAGGGTAATTTGGGAACATTCACACTGGCGATCCGCATAAGCCAAGCAACATATTTTGGGCAAAACCACGTAAGTGCCCGTTGCCAGAATCATGCCAACTGCACTTAACCTGAGGACTCTTTTAACGGGAGCGATCAGACGGCATTATAGACGTGATCTCAAGTCTTTCCCCCATCACTGCTCTGGGGTAGGTGGGGGAGAGTCACAAACACCCACAGGGAGCACAAACAGGTGGCGTGACTTGCGCACTTGCCAGGCGAGTTTCTAAGACGAGAAGAAAACTCCAGTTTTCTGACCCAGGTACCGGGTCTGCCATTTGGGCCTGGAACATCCAAAGGGCTCCCTCCATAAACACTTTCCAGTCCTGTAAAGGCTAATTCAAGGTCAAGCGAGTCGCCAGACCCTACCAGGTAAGATTCAAACTCATCCTGGGCTTGTTCCTGAGGCTCTGTGGGAGGTGCAGGGGACAGCCACCAGCTAGCTTCCTGTCCACACAGTGCCGGGGACTCTGCCCCTCCCCCCCAGAAGACAAACTCCACACCAAGCACCCCTCCAGCTGCCTCCGGGGCTGCCCACCCATGGCCCCTCGGAGCCCTTTACAAGAGGAGTTGGAAAGTCATGTCCTCTTGCCCCCGGATTATACACGAGAGGAGACCGAGGTCGAGAGGCTGTGCCTGCCCAAGGTCACTTCAGTCGGAGGCCCGTGAGGCTCTGGCCGCGGCTCACAGAAACTCAGCGCAAACCAAGTTGCTTCTGCCCAACCCTTGAGCCGCCCCCACGCCTCCGCCGGTGGGGACCAGAGCCACAAACGACCCAGCCGGTGGGCCGGTGGCACCCAGGCCTGCCTGAACAGGCTAATCCCCGAGTCTGAGCTCACCAGGAACCTGCGGGCTGGTGGGATTTGGAAAGGGGGTGGGAGAAGGCCGGGGGTGGAGGAGAAGAACGAATCCAGGGGGGCCCGGGGGCGGCGGGGGGGGGGGGGCCCACTCTGCCGGCGCACAGCCCTGGAGAGGAAGGACACCTCTCCCCGCGCCGCCCCCCAGGGGACCCCTGCCCGCCTCCCCTCCCCCCATCACGCGGCCGCAGGCCGGGCCTGGCGACCCCCTCGCCCTCCGCCCCGGCTCACCGCGTGCGCAGCGCCTGCCAGGCGGCGTCGATGTCGGCGTACAGGTTCTTCTCGGAGGGCTTGCCCGAGCTGACGCCGTAGCCCGAGTAGTCGTAGGAGAAGATGTTGCAGTTGATGCGCGAGCCGAGGCCGATGTAGAAGCTGCACATCTGGCCCAGGTCCACGGCGTTGCCGTGCGAGAAGAGCAGCGTGTAGCGGCTGGAGGGCGCGCAGCGCACGAACATGCAGCCGAGCCGGTTGTCCCGGGCGGTGCGCGAGAAGAAGACCTCGACGGCGTCCAGCTCGCGCTGCGAGTACTGCCAGTCGGCGCGCTCGCTCAGGTGCAGG
>NW_022631088.1:6324940-6474046 GCF_010015895.1 Lontra canadensis
CGCGCCCGTCCCCGGGACGCACAAGGCCCCAGAGGAGCCGCGTGTCCCCGGGACGCCCCTGCTCCCTGGTCTGCACACCCGCAGCTGGGCCGACCCCACGAGGGAGCGTGGAGGGGACGCGGGCACCTGCTTGGCCAGGGGAGCCCGCGCCCGTCCCCGGGACGCACAAGGCCCCAGAGGAGCCGCATGTCCCCGGGACGCCCCTGCCTCCTTCGGGGTCTGTATGGGGGCAGCTGGGCCGATCCCCGGAAGGGACGTTGCAAGGGCCGAGCGCATCCTCCCGCAACGCTCCTCTCTCCCTTCTCCAATCCAAGTTCGGTCGCGGATGGGGGTTCTTGGGGACCGACGGAAGATCACATTAATGCGTGGAGGAGCGTGGACACACACCCAAATCCTCGCTTTGGGGGTCTGCGCTTTCTGAACCCGCCCTTCCTCACGTCTCAGCACCGTCGGGCACCGCTGCTGGAGGAACAGAACAGTCCGCGCGGGGGTCCCCGTTACAGGAGGCCGTTTCTGCACACGGAGCAATCCTGTTACCTTCCTCAGGGCGTGATTGGGCCTTTAGGGCGTCCCTGTGTCTTCAGGAGTAGACAGGGTCGCTCCTCCCAGTGTACGGTGCGAGGTTGTCCTCTCTGGTCCCGCGCGCTGCGCACTGTCTAGTGTCCAGCACAGGGCTAGTTTCTCTAGCCTTGTCTTGGGTCCAAGACTTTTAAGTAATCTGCATCATGAAATATTTGTTATAATGACGTAAATCCACTGTAATCCTGGCATTCACCTTTAAGTGACTTTTTTTTTTTCAAGTATAACTCCCAGTGTCTGAAACCGAGCATATTCCGGTGCCCATGTCCCCGAGATTTCCATATTTCCTTTTTGCCTCCTGATTTGGCAGCCAAACTCCCTTTGAGGAATTGACAGGAGATCCCCTTCCCGGTGACAGACAAGGCAGCTGGCAGCATTGCCAGGCTGGGCCGCTTGTTCTAACTAACAGACGTCCTGAGAATGTTAACTTTTGCTATGGCTTTTGAAGGAGGAGTGTTTCTGAGCTCCCTCATCTAGACGAATTTGCTCTTCAGATCCCAATAACCTTCAGGACCCGGCTTTAAGAGACCATTTCTTCACGGAAACAATCTCGGTCATTTTGGAATGATCCAAAAACTTAGAGGAAACCTGGTTGGTAAATCTTGCAGACAAAGTATCTCTGAGTGTATTTTAAAGCGACTCACCCTTGGTGACGTTGTACCTAAAACCAGAATTTTAGCTTCACAAGATTGGGTTCCCTTCTTTAAAAAGGTTTATCACTCAGTAAGCTTCTGTGTACTTTCCTTAGGTATGTACTTAGTTTCTTGTATTCAATTCTCGTGTATATGTATGTAATATTTTTTGTGTTCACAACACCCAAGATTTTTTGTGCAACAGTTACAAAGATGAGTAAAACAATCCCTTCTCTCGAGTACCTTACAATCTAATTAGAGCCTTGGGAGAAGGTTCAGAACAGTTTCACATGCCTTTAAAGAAAAAAAAATCAACTCCCCATAAAAGCTAAGGAGAGCTGGTCTGGGGAACCCAAAGGGAGCCAAGACCCAGCCCCCTGCCCTCAAGAAGCTTCAAGAATGCATCCTCCTAAAGCAGCCAGGACTGGTCACCTGAACAATATTCCCGGTTGCTGAATGTGTGGGTTTGTTATTTAATTGGCCCTTTTCACGCCCAAGTTTTCCTGAACTTTTCTTCTGTTTTAATCCACCTTTTGTCGAGTCGCTCAAGATCTAACTCAGTTTATAAAAGTAAAACTGTGTCAACCATGTAGGGGAGAATGATCATTTTTTATTGGTCATAAGCAAAGGATACTCATACTTAAAAAGTGAATCTGGTTGTTCAAATGGACAATAGAAGAAATCTAAAATATATTGCCTGTTTTACTTTTAATTTAGGAGTGGATGCCCTGTGAAGGCAAGGATCGTGCTTATTGTGGTCGCCACTGCTCCCCGTCTCCCATCCTATGCCTGGCAGAGAGAAAATGCTCTGTAAATATTAATTATCTCGATAAATTAAAGAATGAATGGGTGATATGATGAGTGCACCAAGAGACAAGCCATGTCTTCTGGCTTGTGTGTTACTACTGTCAGAGTACAGGCTTTGAGGAAGATAAGAGCAATCTGTAGCCAACACCCACCACAGTGTGTTTCTAGCATGTGCCTCTCCTCTGGATAAGGAGCTCTGGCATCCCTCCCCACCCCCACCCCAATCTGGCTAACTCACAGTTCTGTTCTGGGTGACAATGCTCCCAGTTCAGAGACACAGTCTTCCCCCTCCCCCGCTGTGAGAATGGCCCAGGTTCCGGCCAATAATCTCTAAGTGGAGAACTTTGTGGGGGAAGGACTGAACAGAGCCAGACTCATCTGGAATGCTTGCCCCCTCGGCTTGCAGGAATTATTGGAGCCACAGCAGCCATCTTGCAACCATGAGAGCAAATTTCGTAGCTGAAGATGGTGGACAGGAGGTGAGACTCTGAGGCTTCCCGGCAATGCTGAACAGCGGCCCAGGCTGCCTTTGTCTGGACTCCTTGTTAGGTGAGAAAAAGAAACCCCTTTGTCGTTGTAGTTGGATATTTTGTTACCCATCGCCTGATGTAGTGATTAGGAATCCGCTTCAGAAACTAAAAGCAAAAGATCTTACGTTGCTCTCACCTGCTTTCTCAGTAAGGACAAAGAGCACTGTGTCGTTCAACAGTGAGCAGTTACGCTTAGATCCCGCTTATGTCCCAGAGAAAAATATTAAAGTATGACGAAATGTGGGAGAGAATTTGGAGGAGATATCTACTAAACCAACACATCTGAAATGTGGGAAAAAAAAAAAAAAAAAAGCTTATAATTTGGGGGAAAAAATAACATAAATGACACTTTGAGGCTATTCCAGGGAACCTATGCCGTGTTCATTAGGGGAAGGGGCTTGCCGTTCTGTGGAGAGCTTTTGGAGGCAAAATATCTTTTCCCAGAACCCTTTTCAGCCTGAGGGCTCTTATCAAAAGTGTTGTAAATGAGGTCACTGGAATCCAGCTGGGGAGAGCTCATCGAGCCACAATTGCCCAGAAAGCAAACTGCAAGAGATAAGATTCAAAGAAAGAAAACACCGTCCATCCACAGATACGTGTTGTCCTGGTTCTGTCTGTTGCCTGGGTGACTGTGTCTTCAAACCTGCCTTTATATTGGTCCCACCTTTAGCCTACTCCTGGATCCCTAACAGGGTCCCCGGCGCCCCTGAAATAGATCACACTCCTGGGCCTAGCTCAACTACCCAACACAGGAGCTGAGTCCTTGGGGTTCCACCTGTATAGCCAGCACCAAACATTGTGTCCTGCCCCATCAGAGAGCTCGAAACATCTGTGTCAACTGGTTGGAATTCCAGTGCTCCTAATTTCTAATCCCTTTTTAAAAATATGTAAAGGTATCATAGACGACATTAAACAAGTAGTCTTTTTAAAGTAGAAAGTGGGACTGGCCTCTTATATGCGGAGCTTGCAAATCTAATTTAAAAGTGATAATATCATGGCATTAATCTTAAGGGTGTTTTTTTGTTTGTTTGTTTTTCAGAATTGTGGATAGCTACACATTAAAACAGTGTACATGAATGATTAATCTGTGGTGTTATTCCAGGGACTTGATAACAACAAATACTGAAGATATACTTTAAAAAATAGTAACACCAAAAAAGAAAAGTAATACCAGCATAAGACCACACAGAGAGAAAACAAAATGACTTAGCTGTTTATAAGTATTTACTATATGATTAAGTTGATAGATCAGTAGGGATATACTAATTCTTTAATCATTGGTTAAATATTAAAAAAAAAGATAAAATTCAATTCTGATGGATCAAAAAACTCAAGGAATTTTTTTAAAGATTTTATTTATTTATTTGACAGAGGGAGATCACAAGTAGGCAGAGAGGCAGGCAGGAGAGAGGAAGAAGCAGGCTCCCTGCCAAGCAGAGAGCCCAATGCGGGACTCGATCCCAGGACCCTGAGATCATGACCTGAGCTGAAAGCAGAGGCTTTAACCCACTGAGCCACCCAGGCGCCCCCTCAAGGATATTTTTAATGACACCAAAGGACAAGTGGAAAATAGAAATGAAAATTTATGTATTTTGAGCATAATATCAAAGGCAGAAACCACAAAAGAAAAAAAAAAAGATCAGTGATTTGACTACGTAAGTTTTCAGTCTTCTAAATACAGAAACATCTATAGATGATGTGTTGTGGAAGACATGCTTGTAAAAAAGTCCTCTGGGGAAGAGGAGAGGAGGGGAGATACACATGAAGGGAAGCTAATGAGTGTGATTTGATAATTAAGGCATTTCAGTGATGAGTGGATGAGCACATAAGGCTGTGATATGTTGTTATTCTGTACTTTAGACAAAAGTTTGAGATTCTCCACAGTAAAAACTTTACACCCTCTAATCTTCAGAATTCTGAAGAACGAGGCAAAAATATTTGCTCTAAGTTCATTTAAAATAAGACCCCGGAGCACCCAGGTGGATTAGTCAGTTAAGCATCCGACTCTTGGTCTCAGCTCAGGTCATGATCTCAAGGTCTGGAGTTCAAGCCCCAAGCTGGGGGAGCCCTGCACTAGGCATGGAGGCTGTTTAAAAAAAAAAAAATTTTTTTTAACTTAAAAAAACTTAAAAAAAAAAAAAAAAACCCAACAAGGAAAAGGGGCAAAATGCATGGACAAGAATTTTATTACAGTGATCAGGGGTGCCTGGGTGGCTCAGTCGGTTAAGCCTCTGCCTTCGGCTCAGGTCATGATCTCAGGGTCCTGGGATCGAGCCCCACATCGGGCTCTCTGCTCGGCGAGGAGCCTGCCTCCCTCCCTCTCTCTGCCTGCCTCTCTGCCTACTTGTGATCTCTGTCTGTCAAATAAATAAATAAAATCTTTAAAAAAAAAAGAATTTTATTATAGCGATCATAGGTACTATATGAAAAAAGGATTAATCTCCTTAGTTTTTTTAAATTTTATTTTATTTATTTATTTGAGAACGCACGCATGGGGGAGGGGCAGAGAGAGAATGGGAAAGGAGAGAGAGAGTGAGAGAAGCAGACTCCCGCCGAGCAGAGAGCCCAATGCGGGGCTCAATCCCAGGACCCTGGAATCATGACCTGAGCTGAAGGCAGAGGCTTAACTGACTGAGCCACCCAGGTGCCCCTAGATTCCTTAGTTTTTAAACAGCATATTTTAAATACATACGTTAACCTTCTTCAGTTGATCCAAACAAACTTTTGAAGGAGCTCAACGACCCCTAGAACTCTGTGGGACGTGATGTGGAAAAGCGAGCACTCTGATCTACAGCCCTCTGGCCGGCGTGTTCATTGATGGGCTTTCTAGAAGGAAACTTGACAATATGCACCGGAGGACTTGAAAGCATACCACATCTATAGTCAAGACATTCTGCGTGGAATGTAGCCTAAGGAAATAACTTGTTTTGAACACAGATTTTTAAATAGTAGGATGTTTATGACAGCCTAGTTTATAATAGCAAAGAAAAAAAATGGACAGCATCAAAGCCTGAAGTAAGTGATAGCATGTTCGGACGCTGGACCCACGTCTGTCGTTAGAACAGAAATTGAGGGACCGCATTTAGTATCATAGGAGAACATCTGTAATGAGCTGGATAAACACAGAACACAAAATAGGTACAACCCCATGTAAATATACTTTAAAAGTTTAAGCTTGGTGGTGGGGGGTGGAATCTGTCCCTGGCCAGTGAGATTATAGAGTTGTTTTTTTTTTTTTTTAATTTGGTTGGTTGTTCATTTCTGGTGTGTACATTCTGTAAGTTCTAGGCATGTCCTATTTTTATAATTAGGTGGGGATAATAAAGGTCATTTTAAGCCAAACAGGAGAAAGGAAGAGGAAAGAAAGTGCTCTAGAGTAATGAAGATGTTCTAGTTATTCCAAGATCCTTCAGAAGTTAAATCCCAAAGATTGAGTAAAAGTTCCAGTCACTTGGAAGTAAGATGCTGTCATGACAGCTGAGGTCAACAGAGCTTGGCTAAGACCTACTACGCACCAGGAATGTGTGGTTCCTGCCGCAAATGCAAAGAGAGACAAGATCCCAGAGGACCTGTTTTTCTTCTCTCTGCTTTGGAGTCTGCATTATCTGATCGTAGGACCTTTCTCGGGGCTGGTACGTGTGCCCAGCCCAGGAATGCGCTTCCTGTCTGCAGTGTTTCTCTGCACTGGCTTCCTCCCTCCTTCTCCACCGTCTCTGACTTCCTTTCCCTGATGATGAAGCTGGGTCTCCGTGACTACGGCCACAATTTGGAGGAAGAGCCAGGACTCACAGTGCTCTGTTGGCCCATGTCTCCTGATCTCTTCCTGCTTCTCCACGGAACTAACTGCTCACAAACGTTGTCATCCACTGGACCTTGTCCGCGCCTGGCACTCTGTCATGGCTGGAGGGTGAACTTCCTTCCCCGCCCCCTTTCCTTCTGTCCCGCTGAACCTCTTCCACATTCTCTGGTTGCCCCCCTCCCTCCATCAGACCGCCCAGGATGGCCTAATGGACAGTAGCTCATGTCTACCACATTCTTGATGGCACCATCTCACGCATCCTCCACCACCCTTGTTGTCCCTCTGCCGTGTCCACTTTGCTGGGTCCCTTCCCTGGTTAGACTAAATGTTCTACAAAACATTATCGAGCACCTGTTCAACGCAGGAAAGAGCTGGGATATCCAGATCTCGTCCTTCTTTAAAAACTGCTTTTCTGTGGTTGAGTGTAGTAGAGTGGGAGATAGCTTGGTTCAGTGCAGTAGCCCAGGGCAGAGCGTGGAGCGGACCAGATTAGAGTCCAGATGTTACCACCTTGGGCAGATTACTTCTCTGACCTCTAGTTACCCCATCTGTAGAAGGGAGTGACCATACCGCGTAGGAAAGAAGTGCCTTGTAAACTGATAAAAGCTCAAAGGTCAGGAAGGCAAACACTTGTGCAGACTTGAACTCCAGCCCCTCAGAAACAGCTCACTGCACCCTCCCCCCACCCCAGTCCTGGGCTTCATGACTGGTCAGTCTTGTGACTTTACGTCCTTTGTGTGGATGTATTGAAACTACGCCTTCAGTCAAAATGACCCTGGTTTTCAGTCCCCAGAGTGGGGGACCCAGATGCAGAGCCCCCGTCAGCCGGTCATAATCCGCGTGTTCTTGATCTGATCCACGGGCTCCGGCTTCCCAGCACGGAGACGCATTCTGCCCCTCCTCTCCCTCGAATTCAGGTTCTCCTGCGTTTGCTCCGAGGAGCAGAACACGGTAGACGTGATTCTGCCAGACTTCCCACGCTGGGTTCCAAGAAGCCTCCCAGCTTCTGTCGGACCCTCATGATCTGTTTCCTTTGGGGAAAGCCGGCTGCCATGCTGGAAGGAAACTCACGTTATCCGCAGGGAGAGAGACATCAACCACGCGGGCCAGGTGGCGGACAGGCTCTGTGGGAGAGAAGGTGGCAGCCCCAGCCGTCAGCTGACTCAGCCTTGGGAAGAACCGCACTTGGGAACCACCTAGCTAAGCCCGTCAGTCCGCGAGAACAAGGGGAGATGAGAAATCATCTTGGCCCCCAAGCTTTGGAGCAATTTGCCATGTACACTAGATAACGGGGGCCAGAATATTTTTCATCATGACACAGAAAATCGTCTTTATTAGAACCCATTGGGAGAAGTTTGCTTTGAAGCTGGATGCCAGAAAGACTTGAGTCGTCCCTCTGTCATCCACTCACTTCCAGCCACCTCTGTCTCACGGTCCAGATTCCATCCTTTCCTGTTGGCTGGACCAGAAAGCTCAGAGCCAGAGGCTGTCCTTTTCGAAGATGGCCTGTAGGTGACCTTTTGCAAGTATGGTTTCTTTTGTATTCTGTTCTTTGGCCTCTCTGTTTTGTTTTTTTTTTTCCCTTTATTTTTAAACCCCTAGTTTTATGCTAACTTAAAATTTCCATACCCCTGTAAGCTTTCTGAAATCATTTCTGTAAAAAGGTAGGGTGTAATCCACTTAAACAAATAGAGTATTTTCCAGGAACTACACGGAACTTCCAAAGAGGTCACAAAGTTGAATGAGGCTAAGATTCTTACAGAAATGTCTCTTGCGGATGTTATATAACCCTCATGATAACCATGACAGGAGAAATGTAGAAAGTGCTCCAAGAATACAGAATAATTAGCTCCCGTGTGGGGTTGGCGGTAGACACCTGCTCTGAGCTGGACTTGGAAGGAACGAGAGGTCATTCTAAGCAGAGTACAGTACAAAGAATAGGTGTTTTCTCCTCCTAAGACACATCCCCCCACTACTGCCACTGACCCGTCTCCTCCAGGATTATTCTAGAAACTTCTCACACTATCAGCTTTCATCTCTACCGTGCCCTGGAGTCTTTCCTTTAGCTGACAAGGATTTCCAAGATTCCCCACCTTGGAAACAAACAAACCAACCAACCCTCCCCTTCCTGGCACCCTCCTGTCCCTCAGGCTTCTGAGCCTGTGTCCCTTCACCGTCAGGCTTTTGGAAAGAGTGGTCCACATGCACGACCTCCACTTCGTCCATAGCCCGGTGGTTCTCAGGCCTGACGACCCATTAAAACTCTGAGTGTTTCTTTAAACTTCCAGAGCCCAGGGCACACCCCAGAGCGATAATCACAATCTCTGGGGGTAGGACCCAGGAGTTCGTGGGTGAAACTCCCCCAGGAAATTTCCAGTTTCCGTTGGGAGTCCCTGCCACGGCCTCTGGCAGCCGCTTTCCTCCAAGGCCACCGGTCACGTGACTCTCCCCTGGCTAAATCCAATGCCACCATCTTACTCCTGA
The DNA here is from genome assembly GCF_010015895.1 of Lontra canadensis. Classification (NCBI taxonomy): domain Eukaryota; kingdom Metazoa; phylum Chordata; class Mammalia; order Carnivora; family Mustelidae; genus Lontra; species Lontra canadensis. The sequence continues at coordinate 6,333,772 of NW_022631088.1, forward strand.
CCCTACCTTGTTCCCGGTGTTGGAAGTCATTGGCCACCAGCCAAGGACGAAGTCCGAGCGTTCAAAGCCTTCCCTGCCGTGGCCTCACCAACCCCCAGCGCGGTGCTGCTCAGATCCACGGTTTGGTGGGACGGAGGAGAAAGCTCTGGGGTGGGACTCGGAGCCCAGAGACGATGCCCGTTCTGTAACCTGGAACGCGCCCCAGGAAGGTGGGCCCAGCCTCCAACCGCAGAGTGGCCTCCCGGGAGGCAGGCAGAACGTGTCTGTTCACTCAGCACCCATGCTGTTCCCGGTCCATGCAGGCGCGGGGCAAGCGCTGGTGCAGGCAAACAGGACAGGCTGGGGCGCCCGGGGCGCGCTCGCGCTCCACCCTGGGGAAGGGCTCCGCAGACAGAGTCCCTCCCGAGCCAGAGACAGGGTCCAGAGCGTGTAGGGACAGGCTGTGCCAGTGGCAGGCAGGACGCCAGCCAGATTCCGGGGGAGAGAATTCCCACCCGTGGAGCCCCACCCTTGTGCCGGGCAGTAAGTAGGACATTGTCTGCTCGGCGTCCCCAGGAAGCAGACTGCGTCTCTGAGACAGAGATAAGCCTGTAGGAGGTGGACCGGGCAGTGCTCTTGGCACCAGCCCGTGAAAGGGAGGGAGATGGGAGTGGACAGATGGTGGGTGAGGTGGGCCCAGGAAGGCTGCTCTGCCTGGCGGGGATCTCTAACGACGGGGGGCGGGGGGGGCGGCGGTTGAACAACTTCTCAGTAGTCACGTGGCAGGTGCATCTCAGAGAAGAAATCCGACTCTGGTTCAGATTCGCCCTTGCTCATGCATTCTCCATCCTGGACACGGAGGGATCTCACCTCCAAGGATGTGAAAACTGGCTTTGGGGGCAAAACAACTTTAGACATCCCAGTGGTTTGCGGCTCTCCAAAGGGACCCACAATATGACAAATGTGTACTTGTGCTATTAAAATTTCCTGGGTGCAATAATCAGGGGAAAAAAATGTCTAAAAAGATTTGGGGAGGGGGACAATAACGGCACACAGGTTGGGAAACATCTCTGGGGGCGCACAGGTGGGGTTCAGAGGTATAATACAAAACAAGATCATACATTTTGGGACAAAGTTATGGAAAAATTAGAGAATGGCAGGGCCAGACAGTGGGGAGCCATCTGGGACTTTCCATCAGAGAAGTAGCCTGTGTTTTAGAAGTGTACCAGGAGCAGCAGCGGGAAGGAGGGGTCAGACAGGGACGAGGAAGGCAGAGAGGGTGGGAGGCCATCGCCGCAGACCGACAGGAGGTGACGAGAGTCAGCCCGCTGTTGACCTAACCTTAAGTCAGTGATGATTTTATCTGGAGATTCTTAACTAATTAATTCTTCAAAGGCTCTCTTTCCGAGTCAGGTCACGTTCTGAAGTTCTGAGTGATCATGAATTCCGGTGGAACTCTGCTCTGCTCACAACCGGGGGTTGGATGTGGTTTCGAACCACTGATGATGAGTAGTAGAGAGACGCAGGACTCTATTTTGTGTTCAGGGGAAGGGGGCTTCTTTTCTGAGGCAGAGGAGACTTGGTCTTTCTGCAGGCAGGGAGGAAGGACACAGGAAACACGGAAGATACTGGAGGAGAGGCTGACAGAGCAAGAGGAGAAGGAGGACAGGAGAGAACCAAAGCACAAATAGAGGACCAGCATTGACCAGAGACCACAGGCCGCCCGTAAGGACCTTGCGGTTGTAAATGAAAGTGGGAAGGTGAAGACTTGAAGAGGGCAAGTGGGGAAGCTGGAGGGTTCTCCAGCGGGTCCTCGAGCCACACGCGTGGTTCTCTGCCTGGAGGACGAGCTGGGGACAAGGCTGGAAGGGCTGACACGGAGAGCTGAGGCCCAGAGCATCGCACTGGAATGTGACAGTTTGTGACCGCGGGCTGAGCAGCCCTGAGGACCCGGCTGAGGCTCCAGAAAGCCAGTCATCGAGACAGAACTCGGCTGAGTCATGACGTTGACCAAACCGGCCTGCCGAGCTTGATCAAACCCCGAGCTTCACGAGGAAATCTCAGGACAGTTTCTTCATCTTTGAAATTACTCATCTAATTTAAAAAAGCAAAACCTAGGCATCATGTCCACCAGAAGGGGAAAAACAAAAACAAAAACAAAAGCAGCGCACGATTTAACACTGGGTTGGTTCCACAGTCAGTGCCGAAAACATTTCTAACAAATCCAGCCCACATTCAAGTAATTGCCAGATCGGCGAACCTGGGGTGCGACGGACGCGTGGCCATGAAAGAAGGATATCTCGGGAGACTTGAGACGGGCGGTTGTTCTCTCCGGTCGGATAGGGAAGGGCGGGGGGCTGTCCCTTCCCTACAGATCCTGCCGTAGATTCGGGGGATGGCTGGGCAGAGAACATCTTGTATCCACACGCCTTGCTGTGCCCGTTGAACTGCACATGACTCCAAGAGCTGCTGGGACCCCACCAGTACCTCCGTGGGGCTGCTGCCGGTCAGAGTGGTCACCATATCCGTTCATGCACACAGTTCTGTCCGAGTCTCTGCAGTCAGGGTCCGTGCTCAGTCTGTTGGGTGGACCAGCAGGGGGAGGATGGTGGGATCCTACATTCTTGTTTCAGATGCAGACAACCCTCCCTTCCCTGCCCCAAGCTCCACTGTCCAGTCAGGAGATGTGGGAGACCCAGGACTGACTAGAGAGCTCTTAGACCCAGGCGACCAAGGACCAAAGACACCAGAGCTAGCTCAGCCTAAAGGAGAGTGACTGCTCTTGGCTTGATGTGCTGGTGGGAGCCAAGACTGTAGGTTCCATATGTTCCAGTGCTCTGGTTGGGCAAGTCCAGTCCTCTTGTGACTGCTCTTGGCTTGATGTGCTGGTGGGAGCCAAGACTGTAGGTTCCAGGTGTTCCAGTGCTCTGGTTGGGCAAGTCCAGTCCTCAGAACTTTGAGCTGAAGAAAATATGTTTCTGCCATGAGGCTAGAGTCTCAGTGTCCCATTACCTACACAACCTTGCCCAACAGACTTTGCCTTGGTCTGAGAGCTTAACCTCCACAAAGCTGCCCAGGTGACCTGGGAATGCAACTCACAGGGGCTGTCCTTAGAGTACTGGTCCATGCTCTGTTTCTCCATCTGGAAGAGCCAGAGAACAGGAACATCTGGTATCCCAAGTATGTTGAAAGATTTAGATGTAGGCAACCCACATGCAATATGATTAAAGAGCGCTGCGAGAATGTCAAATGCTATAAATATGGATAATATAATGATAACCGAGAAGCAGCGTGGTTAATTGAAGCCATTCCCCAGAGCTCTCCTGTAATTATGGGATGCTTGTGTCAGATCTGCCCCGAAGCCTGGCAGGGACCTCGTATGCAAACAGGCAGGTCACATAATTTGCATCTCGCGAATGTCTGAGATACAGCGTAAACCCAGGGGACAGCGAGATGCATTCCTACGAGTTCTGACAAGTCAAGGGGATTTCTTGACCCGAGCGCTGTTTATCTATCTGTCTTTATAGCGTGTGACCTCAGGTACAGACCAGCAGGTCTGAGACGGGGCACTCCACAAACCCACCTGAGTGTGAGCGCCCAGGAAAAGGCACCCTCCAGCCTGGATCGATGCAAAAGAAATAGGAAACCTCAGGGATGAGGGAAATACACTTTTAAGGTCGACAATTCCTAAATCAGTCATTAGGACTTCAGTGTTTACAATAACATTACCTTTTGCGGATGTGTTACTAGACCTTCCACTTCTCCATTCAGATCTTGATGGGTTCCCATGTCCCCCAAGAAGGCGATGACATTCTCAATTTGGCAGACTGGAACCGAACCCTTGTAGATCTATTTATTTAAAAAAGAAAACGTTGTTGAGGGATGAGTCTGGATGGAACCGGTGTCAGCATTTGTACCCACACCACAGTGTACCACAGACCGAGGTGCACATAGGATTTCATTGTGGGACATCTCGCCAGACTACCTCAGCTTCTGGGTCTGGAACACCAGCACCCTCTCTCCCCATGTCCTCTGTTCGCTTCCTAGGCTTCCCCGAGGGATCCCAGGCCTCTTCTACTCAACACGTCCGCATCTGAGCTTAGTTTCCTTTCTGACCCCCACTCCACAAAGCCAGAACCTCCTCCCATGTTCCCACTCGCTGTCCAAAAGCCAGAGCCCGAAGTTTTGGTTTTATCTCAGATGTCTTCCTTTACTACCCCCTATTTCAGGTTAATGTGGGTTTTGCCCGCTCTGGTTTCTGTCATTGACTCCATCCCCACCTTAATCCACATCATGATCCTTTCTTGCCTAGATTTCTGTCTAGTTTCCAGGCTCTGGAAACTCCATTCTTACTGCCCATTAAATTTGACCACAATGTCCCTGCTTCAGTTATAGAATATAAAATTCTTCCATTGTGTCCTTCGATACCAGATAAGGTCTAAATTCCTTTATATGGCCTCTGAGCCCCTTCTTATCTCCCCAGCTTCATCACTAATCACTCCCTAGCTCACAAGAACCTCCTCTGAATCCTTCCTACACTCTCCCCACTAGACCGTCGGCTCCATGAAGGCAGGAATCGTGTCTGTCTCAAACACCATCCCATCCCCAGGACCTGGTGCATCGCCCTCAATCCACAGCGTGCTCTATATTCCTGGAGCCCTATTTCACTTTCCCTTCTAAGTGATCATTAAAAAAAAAAAGTTTGCCCTTTTCAATCCCTGTACTCCTGCCCTGAGTTCTTATCACACCAAGTCACCTGATCTTTGTGATCCTCTATCACTACCTCAAGTCACATTACTGCTGGAGAAGTGTGCGTTGCTGTGTAGGCAGCCTGGGCTGCACCCATCCTTTACGGCCCTCTTACAAATCCCTTTCCCGGGCACACGGGGAGGCTCCTGCTGTGTAAGTCCCACCTGCCCTCCACAGCAACTGGCTTCCCAGGTCTGTCTGGGCATCCGTCTCCCTCTTCTTCTAAATCCAGTCTGAAGCCCTGCTGTTGAGGTCACACTGCCTCCAGGACACCAGCATCCATCCCAACACTCCCAACAGGCATTCCTTCCTTCGTCGAGGGGCAGGAGGCTGTTTCAAAGAATGCTGCTGTTGGGCTCGGTTGCTGTGTTATTTAGAGACCCCGACAGTCAGAATTTCTTCTTTATGGCTACCAAGTTACCCTGGCTCTAATTTCAAGTATTCCTCCCCTTTGAGACCGTCAGTCGCAGAAGGGAGAACTTCACACGTCCTCCTACCTGATCCCCACCTTCACCCCCAAACTAAGGGTAGAGACCCCTGAAGGGACGGTTCCTTTCCTTCACTGCACCTGGCCTTGGAGCCTGATTCTCACTTGTTTACAAAAGAACCCCGATCACGGGTGACTTAGAAATTCCGCTTTGTTTTTGAACATCTAATGACATAAGGTTTATTTTATTGTTTAATATAATCTCTATTAAAAAAATCATTAATCTATCATGCTTTAAGACAGATATTATTTGGAATATAACATGAAAAATCCCCTGCCATTTGTTATGTCAAATAAGGAGAAAAGACAGATTTTTTAAAAAATCAGATCAGTGCCCTCTAGTTCCATCCACGTCATTGCAAATGGCAAGATTTCATTTTTGATGGCTGCATGGTATTCCACTGTATATATACACCGCATCTTCTTTATCCATTCATCTGTCAGTGGACATCTGGAGGGTATTATGCTAAGCAAAATAAGTCAATCAGAAAAACACAACTATCATATGATCTCACTGATATGTGGAATTTAAGAAACAAAACAGGATCATAGGGGAAGAGAAGAAAAATAAAATAAGACACAACCAGAGACAGAGACAAACCATAAGAGACTCTTAACTCCAGGAAACAAACTGAGGGTTGCTGGAGGGGAGGGCGTGAAGGGATGGGGTAGTTGGGCAATGGGCATTAACAAGCACGTGAGGTAACAAGCCTTGGGTCTTATATAAGACTAATGAATCACAGGCCTGTACCTCTGAAATCAATAACACATTCTATGTTAATTTTTTTAAAAAGGGAAGAAAAAAAGTCAAGGCACATTTTGTTTAAAAAAAACAGATCAACAAACTCTGAGAAAGTAGAGCAGAAAATCTGGTCAAATTTGTTTTAGATGCCACAGCCTTCGGCAAGGAAGGGACTGAGGGTGGTGCGAGGAAGAGGGTGTGATGGGGTGGGACGGATTTCCAGGGTGGTTCTGTCCTTTGCCTACCTGCTCTTACCTGCCCGTCCTCAGTCTTGGATTAATGTGAGCCCCGTCCCCTGTGTTCTTCATCGGGGACAGCCACGCGGTGCGATGAAAAACTGGACCATGTTCCGCAACATCAAGTCTGCCCTCAGCACCACCCACCGTCTTCCCACTCCTTGTTCATGTCCGTTCCCAAGCCACCCGCACCTGAGTGTTGCGTGCGACTCCAGAGCCGCAGATCCGGGCAGACGGAGACGAGTAGACCCATGCTCAGAGGCTTCCAGACTCAATCCCGGCCTCCCGAGGGTTCTTGAAAGACTGCTCGATATGGAGCCCGAGGCACAGCAGAGCTGCTGTCTGAGGTCGGGTAGTGCTTCGGGAGATGGTAAGGAGTAGAGCTCAGGCTGGCTGGCCGGAGCGGCCGAGAGCAGCGTTCAAGGGTCAGTCTAGGGAAGGACCCTGCAAGAGCTCTCCACAAACGGAGTGGGTTGTGTCAGGAGACGGTTCCCTCTCACTGGAGCCGATGGTATCAGTCTTATCTTCAACAGGTGGCTGGACTAGAGTTCAGGAGCCCTCGTAATCAGGAGAGCCCATTCTGTACTGTAACCTTCCCGGGTACTAAGAGATTCACTCGAGGGACGCCGGTGGGGCTCAGTCAGTTGGGCGTCTGCCTTCTGCTCAGGTCATGATCCCGGGGTCCTGCGATCGAATTCCGCATCGGGCTCTCTGCTCAGAGGGGAGGCTGCTTGCCCCTCTCCCACTCCCCCTGCCTGTGTTCCCTCTCTTGCTGTGTCTCTGTCAAATAAATTAAAAAAAAGAGAGAGAGAGAGAGAGTCACTTGGCACGTACAAGGGATACGTTCCTCGTAGCTGAGAGTGGGGGGTAGGCGGATACAAATGTGAAAAGGTCATGTCATGTGATGTTGGAAATGCCACACTTGGAGGGTCGGTGAGACAGCCTGTGGGAGGCTGCACACAGCTCGAGAAGTCAGAGAAGGTTTTCTATCAAAGAGATGCATTTCCAGCTCAGTCTTGTCGAATTTGGCCAGCATGATCATAAAGAAGAGGGGGCGTGTGGAGAAGGGCAGAAGCAAACGTAGGCGTGCGTGTGCATACGTCCAATGGTGCAAATGGCAAGAGGCTCTAAAGGCAGTCTAAGACCAGACAGTAAGTGGCCGTGATGCCTCCCGGTGGTTGGGCAACATCGGAGCCCAGAACACAGTCTGTACGTTGGCGTCGTGGGCGGCGGGAGGGGTTGCGTGAGCTACTGTGGGCTCTGCAGCGGGAGAGGCTGGGAGGATTCTGTATCGGGGCGTGGAGCAGGGGTAAGGAGGACAGGAGGAGTCGATAATATTTCAGAGGTCAAATCCACAAAGTTGAGAGATGAGTCTGGGGTGGGGAAGCCGGGTGGGTTGAAAACGGCTCAGAAATTTCTGGCTGGAGCGGCTTGGTAGAGGAGGGGCCACCCGGCAGGACGGGGACGTGGTTGAGGTCGAGTCTGAGCACATCGAGGTACAGGTGTCCACAGGACAGCCTCAGAAGTGTGGGCCCAGAGCCCAGGGGAGAGCAGCAGGTAGCAAACTGTCCGACGTCAGCATGGAGTGGGGGGGGGGGGGCTCTGCCCGGGCTCCTTTCCTCCCTCTTCTGTGCAGACAGAACCCCTTTTTGTCTGGCAATGGCGCTAACCTTCCTGCCCCGTAGTCCCAGACACGAGGTTCTCACCAGAGCCAAGTGCGCACGTCACCACGCGTCCTGCACATGTGGCTTGACCCAAGGTTGGTCCAAGACACATGAACATGATTCCTTCGTGGAATGTAAAGAAAATTTCCAACGTATGTGAAGATAGGGGCACATACATGAGACAGCCGGGAATCCGTGGCTTCCACAAGGACCAACTCATGGCCAATCGCGTTTCCTGCACCTACGTCCTCTCCTCCCATGTTATTTTTTCTCGAGTCCCAGACACTTGGGGGCTCGCTCTCTGCTACAGGAAGGTGTGGGATGTGCATAAAAGATGGGACTTTCTGCGGTCGTGTTGCTGTCGTGTTTGAAGCCAGTCTGACATGAGAGAGGGTGAAACCGGCCTGAAGACGCGCTTGAGAGAAAGAGCCCTGGCACTCTTGGCGTCTGTGGTTCCCGAGTTCCAGAGGCCTCCTCACTATCTGGAGGTCCGGCACATGGATTTCCCGAGTCCAAATTGCTCTTCCTGCCTTCACCAGGTCAAGTGGGGTTTCTGTCCCTGCAACCCAGCTTCCCGACTAACACACATCTGCGTTCCCCGACCGATGGCAGCCGTGCCGGCGAGTGTGTCCTATAAAAACACCCCCCTCCGCCCGTGAGTGTCCAAATCCCCCAGTGCCTCCTTAATGACAGCTTCCGTCACCCCGGGATTACGGGGTCATGACTCACCTTCTCTGTTGCCCCACAGCCGTGCGGGTGTGCCTGCTGGTGCTCTACCCCAGATCGGGAGCCCCCAAAACAGGAGCTCGTCCAAAGCTCTTCTCCCCTCCTTTACCCCTCAACATCATCCACAGGGTCAGTTCTCACAAACCTGCAGGCTGAGGGGCACCCAGGTGGCTCAGTGGTTAAGTGTCTGCCTTCAGCTCAGGTTGTGAGCTCAGGCTCAGGGTCCTGGGTTTGAGCCTGCATCGGGCTCCCTGCTCAGCAGGAAACCCACTTCTCCCTCTCCCACTCCCACTGCTTGTGTTCCCTCTCTCTGTCAATTAAATAAATAAATAAAATCCTTTAAAAAAAAACCTGCTGGCTGAATGAAAAAGCAAGGTTTAATTTTGTTAAGCAAAGGTTCAACGCCACCTCGAGCCTGAGAGACATGGGTGGAGAGACATTTCGGGCAGTTTCTCTAGGGTTCTTTCAAATCATTCTGTGCCGCGGAGAGGGAGTCCATGACGATGGTTCAGAAACTAAGCCCTAATAAAACCAAGAGAGCAATATTAGTCACATGATATTAATTTAATGAAAACCCAAAGGCCACCAACTCCTGCCCTGCTCAGTAAGCCCCACCGGGGAAATGTCCCGGACCATGTTTCCTTCCGGTAAAGCAGAACGGCATGTTTTCTGTCAGATGCTTCTGGGCCTGGAGCGTGAGCCGCACTCGTCCTCGGGGTTCTGCGTCAGCAGGCCTGGCCCCCGGCCGAGGCGGAGCCCTGCTGATGCCCACGCTGCGGGCTCGTGGGTCACGTGCTGAGTGTGGCCGCTGCCCACCAGCGCCCTCGGCCCACAGCCACGCGCCCAGACCACAGCTTTCCCACCCCCAGATGTTGTGGCTTGACACCCCAGGGGTGTGGCTGGGCTTTGGAAATTCTAAAAACACCCTCAAGGGATGTGAGTGTGCTGACAAGTTTGGGAACCTCGGCGTGCTCTTCAAGACAGAATTAGAGTCCCAGCAGCTGGCCGCGGGTCCCACATCTGCCACTTTGTGATGACGGGTCATCGTGGGCAAGACAGCTCACCTGTCTGAGCAGCGTGGAGGTGATCAAACACACCTGTCCTCTCTCTCTCTTGCTCCCTCCCGCTCTCTCAAGGAATAATTTAGAAAAACCTCTCAAGTTTACGGTGGGAGGGAGGCATTCCTGGGGCCGCGTCAGGATCGGAGCGCTCCCGCTCACCGCCCACCCCCACAGCTGTCGGCCCTCTCGTGTCGACGGTATTTCCGATATTTTGGATTAAACTCAATATAATATTAAAATTCATTCTGTCCGTTTCTTTTTCTCCTCTTGCAATGTGGCCGCTGGAGAATGTAAGTAATGTACATGGCTCGTGTCACATTTGTGCTGGAGAGCGCTGGCCTGGACCCCTGGAAGCGACTGTAGGTGACACATTGCCGACTTGACATCCCTGCGCGCCAGCAGAGGGATTCCGAATGCCTCAGGCAGGCCGGTAAATGCGTAGAAGAATGTCTGCAGTGAATGGGCTACTCATCTGCCCTGGCAGTCGGTGACCAGAAGTCGATTTAGTTTCAAGTTGCACATCAGGGAGGAGGTTCTCGGAGGAGGCGGAACTCAAACCGTAAATGGTGTCCTCAAAGGGGAAAAGAGATCGATGGACACGGAAACCGACGTGGTGCCAGAGAGCACCGTCATTGAGCGGGGAGCGTGGAGGACAGGATCTGGGACCTCTGCCCCCATCCCTCCTTACCCCTGGGCCTTCTGGGCCTTTCCATGGTCCTACAAGACAACCTGACTTCCGGCTGCCCGGGCTTCCCGGCCGGAGCCCACAGCAAAAAGAACTCTGCCCCAGGGTTCAGGACTGTGATACAAGCAGCCCCACCACCAGGGCCATAGGACCCTGCACATTTCACGGCGCCGGCGGATTTCACGGCAGTCAAGGAGTCCATCTGAGGTCAGAGGGTCCAGCCCTACTCCCGGGGCTCTGAACAGGCCACGTCACTCGCAGCAGAGAACTAGTCTCCATTTGAAAAGCAGATCCGGGCACGCTCCTGGGTCCTAGGTGAGAGTGTGGGTTGGATGTGAGTCACTGAAGGGCCAAGCCTGCCCTTACGATCTGGGTGCTGGGAACCCCCTGAGCCATTGGGTGGACAGGGCACAAGAGCCGTGCACCACAGGGATAGTGGGGCTGAGACGGGTCTGAATGGGGCGGAGGCACAAGTAAGTTCACACACGGGACCGAGTCCAGTCAGCCGCCTCTGTCACACTGAGGCAACAGCTCACACCGTGGCCTCCTCCCAACGACGGCTGGTGGGGGAAGGAGGGGGAAGGAGGAACCGGGGTCAGGATCATGAACCGGTCAGCTCAGTGTGTTGGTTCCTGCCCCAGATGGGCTGCGACCAGGACAGGGACACCAGGTGGTCCTGAGAGCAGCAGGAAAGGAACAGATGAGGCCCCTCGAGGAGCCCAATTCTGAACACACACCTATCTGGTCATCCCCTGACATGAAGGGAGAAGTAGCTTAAGATAATAAAATTATCATCTTGGAGAAAAGAAAAGCAAATCTCCTCAAGAAAAAATGGGCTTGGGACGCCTGCGTGGCTCAGTCGCTAAGTGTCTGCCTTCAGCTCAGGTCATGATTCCAGGGTCCTGGGATGGAGCCCCGCATCGGGCTCTCTGCTCTGCGGGAGCCTGCTTCTCCCTCTCCCACTGCCCCTGCTTGTGTTGCCTCTCTCGCTGTGTCTCTGTCAAATAAATAAATAAAATTTTTTAAAAAAGAAAAAGAAAGAAGAAAGAAAAAATGGGCTTGTCAAGCGGTGCTGGTTCAGCTTGTGGGGATGACTTCTAAGCTGAACGTGTCGCCCAGAGTCTTGTGCACCCTTGTGTAGCCACACTCAGGGGGTCGGAAGCAGGTGCAAGGAAAGCCATGGGGTGGGGCCGGCCCGGACAGGAGTCTGGCCGGCCAGCTATGACAGAGGGACAAAGGGCGAAGGGAAGTGACAGTAATTTAAAGAACCGATTGCAATGGTGGCAAGCAAAGATGCAGGGCGGGACCTGCAGATAAAAGAGGGAGGGGAATTGTAGGATTGACGTCAGAGGGTTATTGAAGTGGATTCCAGAGACGGTAGGTCAGAAGGAGAGCAAGGTGCTTGAAACGAAGTTTCCAGCAAAGGAAAATTTACCGGGTGCGCTAGATCTGGACCCTGATGATGCCACGGGGCTGCGCTGGGGTGGACGGAAGGAGGAGAAGGGATGGCGAGGCCGACACTGGATAGTTAGAGACCAAAGTCAGCAGGAGGAGGGCAGGAGCGTGGGTGGAGAGGAAGACAGACGGGGGCCCAAGTCCTTCACGGATGGGGGAAGAGGGACCTAGAGGTCAGCGGGTATCTGTGGGGAGGTAGGAGGCTGGTCAGAGGGCTGGATGGAAAGAGCTGGAAGGCGCTGGGTGCAGGGAGGGCGGGAGGGGGGGAATCAGAAGTGGTTTGGAAAGGGCAGTGGGACCCAAATAAGATCTCTGGGCTCCCCTGCTGGTTCTCCTGTAAATCTGCAGTTGGGCTTGGTTTAAGCAGCTACTGGTCGTTAGGAATTTATTGCTCAACAATAGCTTAACTGTGGGAGAGCCCAAGGGTCCACGGACGGCTGAATGGATAAAGATGTGGGGTGCGTGTGTGTGTGTGTGTGTGTGTGTGATGGACTATTACTCAGCCGTCAAAAAGAATGAAATCTTGCCATTTTCAACGGCATGGGTGGAGCTCGCGTGTATTACACTAGGCAAACTAAGGCAGAGATAGATACCACATGATTTCACTTTAATTTAGGAAACAAAACAGATGAACCTACGGGAATGGGGATAAAAAGGAGAGAGGGAGGCAAACCACAAGACACTTTTTAAAAATTTAATTTTATTTTTTCAGTGTTCCCAGATTCCTTGTTTATGCACCACACCCAGTGCTCCATGCAATCCGTGCCCTCCTTAATACCCACCACCAGGCTCCCCCAACCCCCACCGCCCGCCCCTTCAAAACCCTGTTTGTTTCTCAGAGTCCACAGTCTCTCATGGTTCGAAGAGACTCTTAACTATAGAGAACAAACTGAGGGTTGACGGAGGGAGGTGGGTGGGGGATAGGCTAGGTGGGGGATGGGCATCCACTAGGGCACCTGTCGTGAGGGGCACTGGGTGTTGTAGGCAGGTGACGAACCACTGAATTCTACTCCTGAAACCAATACTGCGCTGTCTTTGCGAAGTCAAATTTAAATAAAAATGTTTTAGAAACAATTGATTGCTAAACGCAAATAAAGCAGAAACCCTCTGACATAGGTATCATTCCCATTTCACAGATTCGGAAACAGTGGAATTCCTGTACCCCCACGGCACGAACGCACGGCCAAGTGAGCAACTCAGGTGCACTTGGCTTAAACTGCATTAGTAGCTTTAAGTAAGAGAAAACTTTCGTGAAAACTTCCAGATCTTCAAGCGGCTGGTGAGGGAGGAGTTCTTACTACGAAAGCAATACGTGTGTGCGGCAACGTGTGAACACAGGCAGGCAGAGAACACAAAGAAACCGGCAATCCGATCGACTGTCACTAATTTGTCAGCATGTGTCCTACCGACCAGGCCCACGCATCCATGCATCTATGCGCACACAAAGAATGACGTTTCCTCCCCCAATAGAATCATATTCTTACCATTCTTTGATTCACCGTAATTGATGTAAGCAATCTGCCCATTTGGAGACATTTATATTGTTGGAAGAGCTGGGTTTTTAAACTGTTCCGTGCTCAGTTTCTGTACTACACTACGGATTTCGCCAATTGCTTTATTCTGCTTTTATTTGAGCATTTTTTTCTTACGATCTCAGCCATTTGCATTTCTTTTAAGATTTCATTTTTCAAGTCATTTCTACACCCAGCATGGGGCTCAAACTCACAACCCCGAGATCGAGAGTTACCGGCTTTTCTGAGCCAGCCAGGTGCCCCAATTTGCATTTTTTAATTAAATATTCTGTTCAATCTTCCTGCTCATATTTCTATTATGAAAGGTCAGAATTCAGTACATAATCTTGCGAGTCAAAATTACTACAATGCACTTCATAACGACTGCAGGCTCGTTTTCAAACTGAGTCCTACAATTTGTTTTGTTTTGTTTTGCTAACACGGTCCTTGTGTTTTCCGGATGGTTGCCAAATTTGGGACTGAACCAAAGGGCCTTCCAACCAGTTTCAGACTCTGCTCTCCAGAGGACAGAGAGGGAGGTCAATCCTCGCCTCCTCTCTGTACCCTTTGTGTGCTAGAACTTCAGACTTAAGCCCTGCAGACTTAAACCTGAAATTAACATTTAAATGCACGATTTCCAGCTTAATTTGGGAAATCTAGTAAGCATTCAACCGGAATGTTTCTCCAGGTTTGCCCTATCTTTTCAGATCTTAACGTATCCCCTTTGTTAGAGTGGTAAGTTTTCCGTATGCTGATATTCCACGCCACAGGAAAGCCACTCCCCATTCTATATCACCCCTGGGGCTCTTCTCTGAGCCTCGTTTACGGCCACTCTGGGATAACAGAGCATCTCAGGCTGTAATTCATTTTCCGAACTTTCTTTCCTTTCCGTGGGTTCCATATGGAGGTGGACAAATGAGAACATGGGAGGGCTGAACTGAAGCTCAGAAACTCTCTCGAAACCGGCATGCAGGGAAGCGGGGCCGCAGAGACCAGGCATCTTGCCCTGTGCGTTGGAGTTTAGGGCCACTGTGCGGTTGCTGGGCTTTGAGGTCAGTGTACCTATGAGACGAGAGCTTCGGGAAAGGAGTGAAAAAAAATCTGCAAAATCAAATTTTCCCCATCATACCTTTGGCTGAGCCCTACACGGTGCCTGGTAGGCGGAGACCCAGGGTCAGCTGGAGGCTGCAGGGTGGGGAAGGGTTTCAGAGTAGGTGCAGGGCTGATTAGGTCCATGGTGCAGGAGCGGCCAGAGGAGACCTGCGGAGTCAGCTCCAGAGCCCTGCACTGAGGTTCCGGAAGGACCACACCCTCGCAGTGAGGACAGGTACTGGGATAAAGGGCTGCACCCTTGCCTTGGGGGTAGGACTGCAAAGACTTGCTGTAACCAAGCCTGAAACCAGCGCTCACGTCTCAACATGACCAAGGCAACGCTTCGGGGATTTCACTGTAGGCAAGAACAGAACCTCCTCATCTCCAGAGGAATCAGACAACTCAGAGCCTGTCCTCTGCTGTGTACGGTATTTGGTAGACATGCAAAGGGATGGGGTAAAGAGACCAACAAACAAGAAATGAAACAGTCCTTAGATGTGGGCTCTGAGATGACGTTAAGGCCAGAGATGGTAGAAGACAGAGTTGCTTTTGAGCTATGTTTTTGAGAAAATAGAGGGGAAAATGGATGAAAAGGATGGACATTTCAATAGAGAACTAAAATACTTTTTTGAATTTTTAAAAGATTTTATTTACTTATTTATTTATTTTTTAAAGATTTTATTTATTTGACAGAGAGAGAGATCAGAAGTAGGCAGAGAGGCAGGCAAAGAGAGAGAGGGGAGGAAGCAGGCTCCCTGTGGAGCAGAGAGCCCGACACAGGGCTCGATCCCAGGACCCTGAGATCATGACCCGAGCCGAAGGCAGAGGCTTTAACCCACTGAGCCACCCAGGCGCCCCTAGATTTTATTTATTTATTTATTTGAGAGAGAGAAGGCGCACACGAGCAGGGGGAGCAGCAGAGGGAGAAACAGGCTCCCCGCTGAGTAAGGAGCCCCATGCGGGACTCGATCCCACACCCCCGAGATCATGACCTGAACTGAAAGCAGATGCTTAACCGACTGAGCCATCCAGGTGCCCTTAAAATACACTTTTAAAGAATGTTCTAGAAATATGAAACACAGCATCTGAAATTGGTGCTTATTAGAACGGCTTGCAGGAGACGGAGCAGAGCAGGGAACAGAATTAAGAGCAGGTGGGGACAAATCGATTGAAAATACCAGAACTGAAGCACCAAGTGGGGAAAGAGGCAGAGAGTTTCCTCTTGTCTCTCCGTTCCCCGAGACGGCCCCATGCAGTGATGAGGATCTCCAGGCTCGCTAACAATTGCAACTTCTCTTTCCCTCCAGGTTGAGAGTGTCCCTCCTTCCTCCGCAGCTCTGAACTGGACAGACTGAAGTCCGAGAGGACCTGTCCCCCTCGCCCTGTTCTTCTGCCTCTCCTCACCCACCTCGCAAGCCGGTCTCTGCTCTCCAGAGCTGGAGCAGGGCAGGCTGCAGGGCAGAGGATGGGAAATTTCCCCATGGGTGACCCCCTGGGCTCGACAGGGTTGGACGGTTACTCTTTCGCTTTCATAGCATTTAAAAGTGTTCTTCAAAAACCCCTCCATTTCCCATCTCCGGCTTGATGCATTTTTTTCCTGGTTGGTTAAGCTCCTTCCTTCACCCCTGAGAATCCCATGGTCTGGTCCCCTGTTGGGCTAACCTTGACCAGGACCTAAGGAGATCCTAAACTGACTCCCTCTTTCCCTCCTGCCACTGGAAACACTCGCTTGTTTTGGGGGTCCAGAATAGTCTGGGAGGGCAGTCAGATCCCAAGGCCGGGTTGCCAGAGCGTCCACGCCAGGGTTTCCTAAGTTAGATTCCTCAGGTGTCAATCAAGCATCAGTCCCTCGGTTTCTGAAACTTCTAGACACATGACTGGATCTTCAGTGGTCCGTTCTGAGCCCATTTTCCTCAGAAAGTTCGGAAAGTTTGAAGCGAGGGACAGGCTGCCCAGACACCCCAGTCTCTCCAAACCTTTCCTGGAGTTTTCTGGAGCCTGGCGGTAGGTGGTTGCCTAAGGCTCACAAAATCTTTTGCAAATGCGAGTGGTGGTCTCACATCTCACTTTGGGTTGGTACAGGGTTGGACAATAAAGGGTTAACTTGGGACGCCTGGGTGGCTCAGTTGGTTGGACGACTGCCTTCAGCTCAGGTCATGATCCTGGAATCCCGGGATCGAGTCCCACATGGGGCTCCTGGCTCTGCGGGGAGTCTGCTTCTCTCTCTGACCTTCTCCTTGCTCATGCTCTCTCTCACTGTCTCTCTCTCAAATAAATAAATAAAATCTTAAAAAAAAAATAATAAAGGGTTAACTCCGCAGGCCTGGAATAGTCATGCTTGCACATTCCGAAGAAAGGACTGGGCTGTCTTAGTCTCCTGTGACGTAACCTATGAGTCTCTGGAATGTTCTGCCTGATAAGACTATCTTCACATACCTGGGACCTCGGACCACACCAGATAGCTTCCCACTAACAATATGGTTTCTGATGAGGGCCTCAGGCTACAGTGTATCTCTCTGACCTCTGGAGATCCAGAAGCTGTGGCTAAGGTCCACTCAGCAGGTGCTCCGTGCCCACATGACTGACCCTGGGTAAGCCCTGGGCACCAGCACGCAGGGGAGGTTTCTGGGTCGGGGGGATGTTGCGTGTGTTGTCACACCTCATTCCTGAGAGAATTAAGTGCTACCCGCACAACTGCTGCGAGAGGACAAAGGAAGCTCATTCCCCATCACCCCGACTCTGCCTTACCTCCCTTTACCCTTTGCTGAGTCTCCCCTGGGTCCTTTTGCTACACGACACTCTCCATCCTGCAGCCTTCCTGAGTTCTGCGCGTCCTTCCGGATCGTGGAATCTGAGAACGGTTCTGGAAACCCCAGCACTGGGACCGACAGTAAAACTACCACAGTTAGTCTCATAACACAGCTGCGGTATTAAAAAAATCTCAAACCCCCAGGAAATCACCGAGGCGAAAATAACAAACACCCGTGCGCCCATCACACAGAACAAATGAACGAATTTTGTCACATTTGCTTCACTTCCTTGTTTTCTTTTGTTGATTGAGAAATAAAACCCACTAGACACAAATCAGATTTCCTGGAACCCACCCCGGTCCTGGTCCCCGTGGCGGTCACTACTCTTGGGCTGGTGTATGGTCTTCCTTTCTGGGTTTTTGTATTTATTCCTGTGTACCTGCATCTCCCTGGACGGAGCGTGGAGGTCTTGCTGTCTTCCTTGTATCCTCCCAGTTCTGACAAACAACTTGGCGAAATGCGCGTTCATAACTTGACTTCAGCCCAGCAAGGATGTATCACACAGTGCTCGCAAAGTGCCAGGCACCGGTGCTGGGGACACGACGGGGTCAGTCTGCTGCTCTCGTGGGAACTTCTATCCTGGGGGAAGATAGTAACAGTAAATCTTGCTGAATTCAATACCCGTTTTCTTTCTTTCTTTTTTTCTTTTTTTTTTAAGATTTTATTTATTTATTTGGCAGACAGAGATCACAAGTAGACAGAGAGGCAGGCAGAGAGAGAGAGGGAAGCAGGCTCCCTGATGAGCAGAGAGCCCGATGCGGGACTCGATCCCAGGACCCTGAGATCATGACCTGAGCCGAAGGCAGCGGCTTAACCCACTGAGCCACCCAGGCGCCCCAATACCCATTTTCTGAGCGGTCCTTCCTAACACGCCCCATGCCTACATCACCAGAGGATCCGTCCCCCGAGTCCGGCAGGGCAGCGGAGAGTATGGAGATCAGATCAAGGGTGCGGTCGGGTGCAGTGCTCCGCATTACGGCTTGAGCAGACCCCGCTGTGTCTTATACAGAAGGTGAATACAGGTGAGACGCCCTTTCTTGGCCCTTGACTTGCCTCGATGAATCATTCTGTGTTTCTCGATCTTGGTTTCCCGATCTCTGCCCGGAGGGCTGTGCCAACCCTCCCGTTCTAGGCCTCGAAAACCCTGCAGACCTCAAAACAGCAACAACAATGAGGAAGTTCTGTGAACCTCACAATGAGTGAGAGATGAAGGTATTACAGACAGGGCATGGGGTCTCAGAGTTAATGATCTTCCCTAGAGCATTGGGAATATTGCTTTTGACAATGTAAGAGCAAAAAAAAAATGATCCTGGTACACAGAATATTCCAGGATGATTCTTTCCGTGCTGCCGTGAACAAAATTGGTTCAGTTTTCTGCTAACACGCATTCAGTGACCCCCGACTGGGCACTTCCCACATGCCAGGCCATTGGCTGTGGAGCAGACGAGAAGAAAGGGGTGGGGGTAAAAGAGAGGCTCAGACAGAATGCAAAGGAAGCCCTCGTGTGGAAAACCCTCCCAGGTTGGAAGGATCACGGAAGTCTTCCTGGAGAAGATGGCATAGCAAATGGATTCCTTAGATATTTATATTTAATTCATATGCATTTTTGAGCCATTGCTGTGTCCCATGCCCTGCACAATGTGAAGGCCGAGGGGCTACCATGATGATATGACAAAGCCAGACCCCGCCTCTGCAGAGTTCCCACCAAGCATGGGTCACCTAGTGTGTGGCAGAGGTGAACGGAAGGTCCTACAGCCAGGGGAGGGACAGCTTACCACCCCAAGGACGGGCTTGTGAAAGCTTCAGAGACAGGGCCAGGGCCAGACTTGTGCTTAAAGGATGTACAAGATCGATGGAAGCAGAGAGTGAAAGGAAAGATACTCTGCAAAGCCCGCAGCACGTGCAAAGGCACGGTGGTAGCAGAGACGTCCTCAGTCGATCTTCCCAGAGCAGACCGGCTGTGATAGAAAGTGACTCAGTGAATGGCGGGGTTCTGTTTAAGATGAGCTGAGGGATGCCTGAACGTGGACAGCTGCTCGGGAAAGTGAACCTGGTGGGATAAAACCCAGGAGAGAACGGCGGGCGGAGATACCGCAGAGACCCGTGGGCGTGAGTATCGGACGCCTCATATTTCTCGTGTGACGATAGTCCCTCATGTGTGATTTAAAGACTCATCTTCAGAAAAAAGGAGAGGAAATGGGACTTATCACGTATCGGACAATTGAATTTTCCATTTTCTCCTAATGCGGAGCTCGCTTCTCTGACGGAAAGCCACAAGCCACAGCCGAGGAGCCTAAATGAGGCACCGACATTAACACACGTCCCCGAAGGGCGGTCAGCGGACAAAGGCTTCCTCAGGACACGCGCCAGCTGATGTCATAGCGAAGTCAGACACAATTACTCATCACCGTTCCGTTAACAAACGGAGAAGGGGGGAAACCCGGGGAAGGTTAAGAACACCGTGGGTTACAAATTATTCCAGGCACAGACACTGTACCAGGCCCCTCTGCATGTGCTCTCCTGCGGCGACGAAGGGAAGATTCTTCTGGAAGCTGCTCTTTCTGTGCTAACCCCTGGGATCCCTCAGGATTACGGCGGACTTGGACCGTGCCGTCATCCAAGCCCAGAGTCACGGAGCAGAACAGCCTCTCGGGGGGTCTGGCTCCGTCACTCTGTGCTCTACCCGGCGGGCAGGCCCCCTACAGGCCTGTTTTTAATCCCGTTCCAGGGCCCTGAGTCCCGCCCTCCCTCCGCACGGCCCTCGCTGCTTCTCTACCATGTTGTGAACTGAACAGAACCGCCTTCCTCTGGCTCCTTCCAGAAATCCCCCATCCACTGACCCACCCACCTCCCTCTTCTCTGAACCCACTCGTGCTCTTCTACGGCTGAACCAAGGCCGTGGGATTTTAGTTTGCATCAGTAGAAATGCAGACCCCAGGAGGAGAGGACCGCCCCGCTCCGAGCTGTCACGGCAACCCCGTGACAGGGTCATGCTGAGGGTCATGCGTGGGGCACGCAGCACGGTGGCCAGTACGCAGGAAGCACCGTGCAGTGTACGGTCACCATCTGTTATTAGCATTACTGTTTTGTTCTTGGAACGGCGTCGCCTGCCACACACAGCCAGGACCGCAGCCCCAAGGCATCCGCGCGTCTCTGCGGCAGTCGGCGTCAGGGACACCCAGGCAGTCAGGCCCTGGGCCCGGTGGGTCGGCGTCTCCACCCCCAGGAAGCCCCACCTATGGCAGGAAGAGGAAGAGTCTCCATAGAGTGTTGCAGGGAAAGCAGAGGGTCGGAAGGGGCCTGAGAGAGACAGCCCTCTCGGGACGAATCCCACCAGCGGCGTTTGCTCCCGGAGGGGAGCCCCAGGTGGTCAGCCAGGCTTGGGGCAGCCCGCTTCTGGGCAGGGCTGCTGGAGCCTCTGTCCGGACCCGAGCCCCCACATGCGTCCCGCTTGGTCCCAGTCCCAGTCTGGAGGGCAAGTGACCCAGCAACCACCCAAGGGGTCCTGGATGGAGGCGGCAGGGGACCTTCCCTCCCTCAATGAAAGCACCCATAGATGCAGATCAGGTCTCTCCGCCAGTCGCTAAGGAACCGCCCATCCCACACCCCTGCCCTTGGCTCCCTGGGTCCCGGACAGGTCCATGGTCCACAGACTTGGAAGAGAAAGAAGAGGGTAGACGACGTTCCTGTGGTCATAGCCACTCACCCAGCTCATGACCATTGGGTCACCACGAGCCAGTGATGTTCCTCATGCAGCGGGGGGATGGGGCTCGCCGGGCCCTCCGGGAAGCAGACCCCACCTCCCCCGTGCAGACGCCACAGACCTCAGGAGGCTGGGCTAAGTCTACACAGTCAGACACAACCACATTTGGAAACTGTGAGGGGTGAGCTCAGGTGACCGTGAGTCAGCCTTCTGGTGCTCCCCAGCCACTGGCCAGCAAGGACGCGTGCACAGAGCGGGATGCTCACGGTCCCTGGGTGACCGGCCACCACTTTGCCCCGGTCTGAGGGATTCCCAGGGTGTGGGGTCTTCAGTGCTAAACGCATAGCAGGTTGGTCCATCCCCCAGCAGGGCCTGTCGTCTACGGGGCAGTTAGCCACACATCCTACTCCCATCTCTACGGCCCCTGACAGTGGCTGGCGCTCAGGGCTGGCTGCTGGGCGGCCCTATTCTGCACGGTGTGTGCGTGTGCGTGCGCATGTGTGTGTGTGCGCGTGCGCGTGTGTCTGTGTGTGCAGGCGCGTGTGTATGCGTGTCTGTGTGTGCAGGCGCGTGTGTATGCGTGTCTCTGTGTGCAGGCGTGTGTGTATGCGTGTCTGTGTGTGCAGGCGTGTATGTATGCGTGTCTGTGTGTGCAGGCGTGTATGTATGCGTGTCTGTGTGTGTGCGTGCGTGCGTGTCTGTGCGCATGCGTGTCTCTGTGTGCACACGTGTGTCTGTGTGTGTGCACACGTGCGTGTCTGTGTGTGTGCGTGTCTGTGTGTGCACGCGCGTGTCTCTGTGTGTGCACGCGCGTGTCTCTGTGTGTGTACGCGCGTGTCTCTGTGTGTGTGTGCACGTGCGTGTGTTTGCCCATGGAGTCCTCAGAGCCAGCGTAGGAGGCAGGACACTGCCATCTCTGTTTTGCAGAGGGGGACACAGAAGAAGCAGGATTTGAACCAGGAATCCGCAATCCGACTCCTTGCGGCAGGCTCTCACTCACGGGCTACGCCCTCTTTCCTCACGATGTCCCACGCATTGCTCTAGGGGCTTAAACCGTGTTAATTCAGTTATTTCTCACAATTACCCCGTGAGTGCTATCACGGACCAGGAAGAAAGGACGGCTCACCAGGGAGAGTGGGAGCACGGGGCACGGGCTGGGCACAGGCTGGGCCGGCTCTGTCATCGGCGTGGAGAGCCCGTGGGCCAGAAACCTCCCCGGACCCGCAAACCAGGGCTCTCAGTCCGCTGCATAGATGCTAATACACAGCAGCTAACATAAGCACCCCCACACCCCCCGCCGACCACTCCGGAGGGGTATAATGAGCCAACGGGAGCACTGATACTGGTGCTTCCTTCCTGGTTATCAAGGAAATGTAGAAAGTGTCACAGCAAAGGTCAACACTTAGCCAGAGAGTCATCGTTTCCAGGGATGCCAACCGCGGGCACCAGCAGGCAGGTTTGGGGAAGCTGCGGGCTCCGGTGGGGTCCCGGGGGGGAGCGGAAACGGCTGAGTCCAGAACTGGGCCGGGCTGTGTTGACCACAACATAACATTTTTGCATAAATGTCACCAGGGCTTGGAAAGGAACTTGGAAAAATAAAAGCATCTCGTGTGTGGAGAGAAACTGCAGTGATTTTCCCCCTTTTCCCCTCGTTTGCGTCCTTGCCGTTTGTTTGTGGCAGAGCAAGGCCAACAGCCCACAGTGACTCATCCTGGCTTCATGGTCCTGCCCCTCCTCACCCCCACCCAGGCCTCCTCCCTGCACACCCCCCATGCCAGGCTCCTGCTTCCCCTGCTCAGGGTCCTTCCTTCCAGGGTGTAGCCTGGGGCCTGCAGGGTCCGAGCAGAGCCCCTCCCCCTCCCTCTGCCAACGGGACCGGGACCGGGGAAGGCCAGGAGAGGTTAGACGGCTCCAAGTGCCCCACAGCGGCTGGAAGGGAGCCCGTGAGTGGGGACGAGTGAGGTAATTCGGAATCCCTCAGGGAGGTAGGACCCATGAAGGCAGAATATCACTCCATTCCGGGATGGTCCACGGGCCCACAGCCTTGTGGGAATGAGAGAGGGAAACACGGGGGCAGCGCAGGTCCCACCTCCCACCTCCTCGGTGCAGGACCTGCTGTCGGCCAGGCCTACGCCCCTCTGTGTCCCCCTGAGGGCTGGCTTCGGCCCCAGCAGCAGCGGTCCCTCCAGCCTGCTAACGCACCAGAAATTTCCGTCATCCCTGAGTCAGTGGTTCCCTCTGGGAATGTCATTTTCATCCACGGAAGTCACAGGAAGTGTTAGTCCCGTTTCCTGAAAGTGACCCCTTGTGAGCCATTGTGGACACTGTTGTCTCAGGCTGGGTCACTCTGTGCAAAGGCCACCCTTCCCCAGGCCCAGGTGGACTTGGGAAGGGAAGGGGATAGACTTGCGTGGGAAATGGGACTAGGGAGTGAAACTCAGAGCGGCTGGCTGGCCGGCCGAGGGAGGGAGGAGGATGGGGACAGCCAGGTGCTGTGAGGGGGACACCCCCCGGGTGCCTCTTCCGGGTTATCACCCATGATCTTGAGCAAGGCCTTCTGAGAGCTGGCTTCCTCATTCCCAGAGGGGGGTGACGGCCGCAGCCCTCACTGACGGTCACGGAAAGGGTCAAAGGAGACAAGTCCCAGCACGGCTGGGCGGGGAGAGAGAGAGGTGCACGCTGACGACCACAGAAAATGCTGAGGATTCTCACACAATCAGAGTAATCACCAGGTGGGCTGTCAGCGGGGTTTGGTGGGTGGGATGAGTGGCCGAGCTTTGGGCAAGAATGTCCAGAAATCACTTATCTAGACACTCCTTCCTTCCTTCCTTCCTTCCTTCCTTCCATCAGATTTTATCTATTTGACAGAGAGAGAGACACGGCGAGAGAGGGAACACAAGCAGGGGGAGTGGGAGAGGGAGAAGCAGGCTTCCTGCCAAACAGGGAGCCCGATGCCGGGCTCGATCCCAGGACCCCGAGATCATGACCAGAGCCGAGGGCAGGTGCTTCACCAGCTGAACCACCCAGGTGTCCCAAGACACTCCTCTCTCTGCTCCCAGATCCCAAACTGCTGTCTTCCCTCTTTTGTGGACTGAGCAGCCTTCCCCACTACCTGCGTGTGAGGGGTCAGTCCCTTCTCCCAAGACCCAGGGCAAACAGTGCCAGGGGTGGAAGCAGGAACAATGTCCACGCTCAGGTTCTGCTCTGTGCGTCTCCTGGGAATTAACCCACTGGGTCCTCCCACTAGCTCTGTGAGTCCCCATTTTACAGAGGAGGAAACTGAGGCACAGAGTGGTTCTCATAGCTCATGCCAGGGGAGGCAGGACCTGAACCTGGACCTGGGTACGCCGACGCATGAGACAAGCCACCTGGTGACACTGGAGACCATTGTCCCTACTGCGTCATCTGCAAAGTCACACCTAATGGAGGTGGCAGACGCTGGTCCCGATCCCAGCTCCTGATCTTTCGCCCAACCCTGAGCACCGCACTGGGAGGCTGTCGGGGTCTCGGGGTCTCGGTGCCCCAGCTGCAGAACGGGGGTTGCTGGGGGAGCCCTCGGCTCCTCTGTGAAAACTTCCCGGCAGATTACCGGCTGTCCGCTTAGGTCAGCAGAGGCAGACTGGGAGGCTCCAGGCCTCCAGAGTGGAGAACAGTTGTTTTGCAAAACCGTCTCAAAGATGAACAGAAGTTGTCGAAAGCAATGGAGGCATTTTCTTTTATTTCTAAAGGAAGTGATTCCACCTAAGGAAAGGTCACTCTTGAAGGAGAGGAGTTGGGTCACAGGAACGTCAGAGATACTGCGGCTCTTGCCAGCAGGCTGGAGAGACAGCCTGGGCTTGTGCCGTGTGAGCGTGTGTGTGTGTGTGTGTGTGTGTGCGCGCGCGTGCGTGCATGGGTGCCTGTTGCCTTCTTCAAGCTTCCGCCCCAAACTTTCCTCTTTAAAACTATGGTCTTCAAATGTGCTAGAGTTCCCTGGAGAACTTTACAAACCACCGATGACCGGAGCCCACTGGAAGCAGCTGGAAGGGGCTCACCCAGGCTGTGGAGTCCAGACATCAGCACAGTTTTCAGCCAGAGGTTTCCCTCTCTGCTCGCGTGAGCTCACGCGGCCGCGCACTAGGACCTGGAAAGAGGCGCGGGGACCAGCGCGGACTGCGGCTCTGGTGGCGGGAAAGCCAGGGAGGGCAGCGGCCTTCCGCCGCCCCGCGGGATGCTTCCCCTGCGGCATAGGGATTTTAAGGAGCTGATTGTCTTTCAGAAACAGGGCAAGGCGGGACAATCTCGTGATTCATGCTCCAGGGAATAGAAGCTGGTCTTTTGTGAGGGGAATTTACATTTACAAGGGAAATCTGCATCTGTGAGGGGTGTCCCCTGGTCTGTACCTCCAGCCGAGAGGAAGCGGTTTCCTAATCTCTGGAAACTCTTTCCCACCGGAGCCCCCCCGCCCCCAACCTCCATCTGCATAGCAAGCCTTGCCCCTGCGGACTGGGCCCTTCCCAGGAACCCTGACACTGCCCCCCGCCAAACCCTCGGGACAGCTTTCTTTTGCTTTTAGCCCAAAATGGTATTTCAAGTGGAGGCTCTGGGAATTTTACTCTGTTTTCCTGGGTTTCTCCCACATATACGAAGTTTCCTGTAATTAAATTTCTGTTGGTTTTCCTTGCTAACCTGCCTTTTATAACATGGGGTCTCAGCCGCAGAAGCTAGAGGGTAGAGGGGAACTTGTGGAGGCCGAGAAAATTAAGGCCATCCTGTACCTAAGCCTTAGCATAGGTACAGCCATCTTACCTCCGGCAGCCATCTCAGACCCCTGTGCCCAAGGGCTGAACTTTCCCCCACCCTGCTTTGGTAACCCCCACCCTGCTTTGGTTCCAGGAATCCCCACCCTGCTTTAGTAACAGGAACCCATAAATACCCCTGCCTTAACTAAGCTCAGGGTCCAAGTCCCTACTCCGCTGTGCCGGGTATACTTGGGCCCAAGC
The DNA here is from genome assembly GCF_010015895.1 of Lontra canadensis. Lineage (NCBI taxonomy): Eukaryota > Metazoa > Chordata > Mammalia > Carnivora > Mustelidae > Lontra > Lontra canadensis. The sequence goes on from NW_022631088.1 coordinate 6,359,654, forward strand.
TTAAGCTTGTCAAATAAACCCTCGTGTGACTGCATCGGTGGTTGGCTCCTTGGTGGTCTCTCAGATGCAAAAACTCGGGCACAACAATTATGGCCCCCACCACCGAGCAGCACCGTCCCACATCGGACCCGGGTCCCAGGGGTGGGAGCGGGGGTGGGGGGTCCTGACAGGTGGGCCGTCGAGCTGGAGAGGCTGCAGGAGGCTGGTAGGCAGGGCAGCTCTGCACCCCACTGCCTTGCCTACGTGTTGGGTTCCTTGACGTACTTACTCAGCACCATTTTGATGCATGGAAACTTCTGGACCCACTTCCGGAAGCAATGACAGAGTCCAATAGGTGGTTCCGTCTCGGCTTCTGGCTGTCACCCACCTTACTTACCCCTTTTTAGGAAGCACGATAGAACCAACTGAGACAGAATGTTCATTCTTCTGGTACTCCGGGGATGGCTGGCCCAGGGGAAATCATGCCAGCCGCACCCAGCCCAGATGCCCTGACCCCCCCGACCCCAGCAAAATGTTCCCGTCTCCTTTGCCGTAAGCCCGGCCTGGGGACTCCTCTAGGACCAGGTGCACCAAGAGATGGGAGCCACTCACACAAATACGCCTACATTTTGGAGGTGAGGAGACCGTGTAGACTAGACTAGGGCGTGTTCTGCAAGCCTGACTGTGCCTTGTCATCCCCTGACCTGTTCCCCCGAGCTCCGAGCCCACCAGTTAGAATGATGATTTAATTGGTTTCGGGCTTAGCCAGGACACAGGGACCTTAAGAAACTTCCCTTAAAAAAAAACACATCTGTTTGAGACCTGTACGTGCATTGTGCTTGTGTGTGGGTGCACAGAGTACACACGCACACACGTGTATTTAATACAAGCGGACTCATCCCACGTGCACACACTATTTATTTTTAAATTTGTGGGTTTTCTGTTTTTTTTTTTTTTTTTTTTTACTTTATCAAGTAATATTCTGCAGACATTTCTAGGTCAGTAGGTACTCATTTACGGGACTATCTTAATGTACTATTTAGACATTTTAAGGGTACTGTTATATTCAGACTAAGTAGTACATTTAATACATTTTAAACATATTATTTAGACATCTAAATGTCTAAAAAGTATTTCGTGTTGTGGATTTACAGTATTTATTTAATGTCTTGAACTTCTTACTAACTTCTTCACCACCATGAATAACCGTCGAATACACAACCCATTACCTGATCTATTTTGTGCCATTAATGACTATTTACTGAGAATCAATGGTTATCATCCTGATAACTTTGTGAACATAAGTGGAAAATGCCATATCTTTTTTTATTAATTATTTTTATTAACATATAATGTATTTTTATCCCCAGGGGTCCAGGTCTGTGAGTCGTCATAGCACACCATAGCACACACCCTCCCCAATGTCCATAACCCAACCACCGTCTCCATACCCCCCTCCCCCCAGCAACCCTCAGTTTGTTTTGTGAGATTAAGAGTCTCTTATGGTTTGTCTCCCTCCCGATCCCATCTTGTTTCATTTTTTCCTTCCCTACCCCCCTAAGCCCCCCCACTCTGCCTCTCCACTTCCTCATATCAGGGAGATCACATGATAATTGTCTTTCTCCGACTGACTTATTTCACTCCTCATAATACCCTCTAGTTCCATCCACGTCGTCACAAATAGCAAGATGTCATTTCTTTTGATGGCTGCATAGTATTCCACTGTGTATATATACCACATCTTCTTTATCCATTCGTCTGTTGATGGACATTAGGTTCTTTCCCTAGTTTGGCTAGTGTGGACATTGCTGCTATAAACATTCGGGTGCACGTGCCCCTTCGGATCACTACGTTTTTATCTTTAGGGTAAATACCCAGCAGTGCAATTGCTGGGTCATAAGGTAGCTCTATCATTAGCTTTTTGAGGAACCTCCATGCTGTTTTCCAGAGTGGTTGCACCAGCCTGCATTCCCACCAACAGTGTAGGAGGCTCCCCTTTCTCCGCATCCTTGCCAGCATCTGTCATTTCCTGACTAGTTAATTTTAGCCATTCTGACTGGTGTGAGGTGGGATCTCACTGTGGGTTTGATTTGTATTTCCCTGATCCCGAGTGATGTGGAGCACTTTCTCATGTGTCTGTTGGCCATCTGGATGTCTTCTTTGCAGAAATGTCTGTTCATGGAAAACGGCATTCCTGATTTTTCATTCCTTTTTAAGACGTGTTGGTAGAGTTGAACACGTGTGTACATGGCTGACTGCATTAGGTTTTGTTTTGTTTCAGCCATTCATGCGTTTTTCTCTGATTTGCCTCTTTGAGTCCTTCGTCCTCTGTGTGCGGGGAGGAGCTGGCTTCCTGGGTGTGCCTTGCTTCTTGCGTGACAGACATGTTCGGGATGACTGTCTAGAACTTCTGATGCCTCTTGATTTGCCCCTCAGACCTGGCGTTCCATAGGCAGGGCTGGACCTGGGGGTGCCCGAGGAGGCTGGAGGCTGGAGGCCAGAGGCAGAGGCCGCTGCTGACTGGAGGAGTCTCCCACCTCCCTCCTCTCTCCTGTCCATTTCTGTCTATTGCCTCCTTTTGGCAAAACCTAAAAGGCAGCCACCTGGCCAGTGGTTCTGGAAAATTGGGTTCACCAGCCCCAGCCCCAGCTGCATCAAGCAGCACGTATAAGGGCAGATCCATAAGCAGCACATGGAAGGGAGAGGCACGGGCCGTACCCATGGGGTGCAGCTCTCTGGGTTTCTGTCTCCAATCTGTCCCGTCTGCTGCTCTGTGCTCCTGACACTGGCAGGGCCCTCGCAGGGGTGGTCCGTTCCAGGGTGGGGAGGCTCCCCCCCGCACCAGCTGCCGCCCGGCCCTGCGCCGCGCCTCCCCCTGCCGGCTGGCCACTCCCCTGCCAACTCCTGGTTTTGGAACGAGTCTTCACCAAGGCCCACCACGTCAATGTAACTTCAGCCGCGAAATGATAACGTGCCAGACAGGAAGTGAAATATTTCGCTGCCGTATCCACGGGACAGAGCGAGGCCGGCAGCCTGACTTTGGATTCGCACACAGCGACGTACGGACCCACACACCTGCAGCCTCCCTCCTCCTGCTGAGTCTCTGCACGGAGGCCATTCTGGCCGCAGAGCTCGGGCCACAGGCTACTCCGCGGCCGAGCACAGCAGAAGCGCGCTGACCGGCCGACAGCCACCGGGCTCTCCTCTAGAACACGCGCTGGGTTTGCTCACGTGGAAGTCAGGCTGCTGTCTGGAACCCTGCGGCTTCCCAGGGCCACCTGCTTCTCCCGTGCATCCGTCTGTCTGTCCTTCTTCTGAGCTCCGTCTGCAATCCAGCACCTGGCCCCAGAGATCCAGAGACCGGGGATGGGAGGAACTACAACTCCGCATCTGGTTCACCGGGAGTGTCACCTGCCGGGCAGTCCTGGCAGCCACTCACCAGGCATCTGGAAGGTCTCTGTGGGGCACAACATCCCACCGGCTGAACTGGACCGTCCACCCACATCCAGGAGTGAAACCAGAGGGCAGGTAGGGGAGGAATCGTCAGCGATCTGGGAAGTCCTCCTCTGCCCTGGCACAGCCTCTCCCCTCCCCACCGTGTCTCTGGGGACCTTCTCGGAGCTCCCCTCCCGAGCCCCCGATTCTGTTGCTGACTTACTGCTGTGGACCCTTCACTGCGGAGTCCTTTTCTGTCTTTTGCTTTCTCTTCCAGGCTCAACCTTGGGCCTTCCCTTGCTTTCATGCCCACCCTGCCCAGCCTAGCTGACCTCCATTCCCTGGGGCCACTCTGACCCGCAGAGCAACCTCTTCCTCAAGGGCCTTCGTTCCCTTTCCTCAGGTCTGCCCTGCCCGGCTCCCACAGAGGTTTCTCTGACTCTGTTTGACGCCCTTGCCGGAGGAGCTGGAAGTGTGATTTTGAAGGACAAGGTTGGCTTGGGCCGGGCCCAGGGCCTCTTCTTGCCGTCATCGGTCCTCTCTGCATCCCAGCACGAAGTGATGGGAACTGCAGGACACAACTCGGCAGAGCCCCGCTCCCCAGCCCACCGTCTGCCACCCGTCCCGACATCCAGGAGGTTTGAGGGCACTGGGGAGCTCATCTCATCCTTGCAAACATTGCCCAGAACACCTGTCCTTCCTCCAGACTCCCAAGCACCTGCAGGAGCCTTACGGCCAACAGCTATGACCCTTGCCTGCCCCTCAGCTCCTCTCCGATGCCTCTGCCGGAAGCCAACAGAGAGACTGGCTGTGAAGCCCATCATAGAAGTGGGTTGTTACAGAACATGACAAACCCCATTTAGAGTTCAGTGCCAGAGAAGGTCCCGTTCGAAACCAGAGAAATGGAAGCTGGATTTCTCTGTCTTTTTATCAAAAAGAGTGATGTGAAACCAGACTCTGCTCTCCCGCGGGTACGCTGAGCCAGGAGTGACGACAGAACGGACGATAGAACCAGCCTCCTGGTCCATTCACAGAGCCCCCCTGGGTGGCCACCATCCTGTCCCCTGTCCCACCATCCAGACCCCAGGGCCCCAGTCTCTGTGCGGGGCAAAGGATCCCAGGGAGCACTGGAAATCACAAACAGGGGCTCTGTGCACCGTGAGTGGGATGAGAGGAAAACCCAGCGGGCGCACCTGCCAATGCCTGAGTGAATGTGTAGGGTCAGTGTCCTCCATGCTCACGTTCTGCCCGGGGTGGGTGCACAGGAAGCCGTTTCTGTCTCTGTCTCAGTGTCTCGGGCCCTAGAGGTTCTGCACTCTCTGAGCTGGTCATTTGCCCCCCCACCCTGGCCCCATTACCCCCTCCTCCAGGGGCAGGAGGCTGGGACCCCGCACACTGCACTTAGACGCTGCCTCCTGGTTCCCGGTGGTCCCTGGGGGAGGGGGCACCTGCAGGAGGCCGGAAGGTGGGAGGCAGAGTAGCCTTTCCCAGTGAGGGCTCCTGCAGCAGCGGGCAGGAGGGATTCCCTTCCAACGGCACCCTCGCCACGGTGAGATGCTGGGTGGGGCCCAGGCACCACTCCGGCTGTGTCATGGCCGGCGGGGGCGGGGTGAGGGGGGACACCTGGCTGGCTGCCCGCCCCCAATAGCAGCATCAGGGGCAGCATCAAGCCTCCTCCTCGTGCATCATGAATCTAGATCCCAGACTCCAGGGTAGCCCCATGGCCCTGTTAGCACTCTCGTCCAAGGGGCACCCCCGAGCCCCTGAGCCCCCCTGGCCCTTGCATCTGCTCTTCCAGCTTTTCCAGGGCTGCTGTCTTCCGTCCCCTCCGTGGGATCGCACAGAGCAACTTCTGCTTCCTCGAAGGACAGGGACCCAAACCCTCACCTCTATGGCTCGGGGACGGCACCAAGACCGCCTTGAACGTTATCCCCTGACACATTGGCACCTGCAAGTGACCAGGAGTGGGGCAGCCATAGGGTGGGTCTGTGTCAGCTCCCGAGGAGGCTGGCTCTCCTCCGAAGACGCACGACACCGTCTGTCGGCTCCTGCTGGCCGGGCAGGACGGGTCCTTGTGGCTGCAGTGGACAGAGGTGACCTACCTCCAGGCTCCCGAGGGGAGGCGGCCCGGCCGGCAGCTCAGTCAGGCTGCGGGAAGTGTGGTTCATGCCGCTGGGCAGTGTCCAGCCTTCTGAGCTCCACACCAGTCTCCTCGCCCTACGCCCAGGGGTTCAGATCGGGGGCTGCAGGCTGAGGCAGGACAGCAAACGTGCTTTGCTCAGCCTCAGTGGTTTCCTAAAGATGGGGAGGCGCCCTCCAAACCCAGATTTTCTGGAAGTAAAAGCAACCCAGAGGCTTGGGCATCCCTGGGCCAGCAACCCACACGTGGCCACCTTTGTCTGGAGCTGAGTAGCCCCAGGGTGTGGTTTGCATGGGATGCGAGCTCCTCGGGTGGTCCCTGTGTCCCCTCCCGGCTCCTCACCCTTCGCTTCACCTACTTGGGCCCCAGAGAGGCAAGTACGCCCTGCTGGCTGAGGACCCCAGCCTCTGGACAGCTGCTCACTAAGCCTCCCACCGGACACTGCCTGGAGCTGTCTGTCTGGACAATAGGGTCCCCAAACTTGGTTGCACAGGAGAATCACCTGCCGATGTTTTTCCTTTTAATTTCAAAGCCCGGCCCCTCTGCAGACCCCCGACTCCACAATCTCTGGAGGTGGGGGTGGGCACGGGCCGCGGTGCCCAGGTCGGAGCTTAACAACAGGCTCCTCGGTTGGTGGCATCTGCTATTGTCTGTGGCGTGAGCAGCCCCGCGGGGCTGGATGTCCCCTGCCTGCTGAACGCAGAGTCGGGAAGACAGGCTCGGTGCCGAAACCATTACACAGCGTTTTCATCCTGCAGATAAAAACAGGTATAAGTAATCTCAAGGATATAGATACTGGTAAGATGATTTGGAGGAGATGAGTTTTGAATACTTACTATTTTTAATAAATGCAACTGCAAGTGTGTGTATGAGTTCCAGGGCGTCTGTGCTAAAAACCTGGGCCGGGCACCCACATTTTCTGAAATTTTTAACAATCGGCTCTTGCGAGCTGGTAGGGACTGGTTCCGGCCCACTACCAGGACAGCCATCAGAATTTTCTGGAAATCCCCAGTTAGATAAATTAGATTAGATAAATTCGGAATCCACCACTTTTGAACAATGCTCAAACTTTAACTGGCACCGGGATTGGGGTCCTGGGATGGAGCTCTGCATCAGGCTCCCTGCTCCACGGGGGGTCTGCATCTCCCTCTCTCTCTGCCCGTCCCCCTGCTTATGCTCTCTGTCTCTCAAATAAATAACATCTTTTTTATTTTTTATTTTTTTAAGATTTTATTTATTTATTTGTCAGAGAGAGAAAGAGAGAGCACAAGCAGGCAGAGAGGCAGGCAGAGGCAGAGAGAGAAGCAGGCTCCCCGCTGAGCAAGGAGCCCGATGCGGGACTCGATTCCACGACCCTGGGATCATGACCTGGGCTAAAGGCAGCAGCTTAACCTCTGAGCCATCTAGGTGTCTCATCAAATAAGTAAGATCTTATTTAAAAAATTGGAAAAAGAAAGAAAAATAATTCCGTTAAAGAATTCTGTAGAAGACTAATGACATGAAAATAAATAGTTGGGAAAAAATACAGGCTCTACAACATAACATCCTTAATTTTAAAACTTTTTTTTAAAGATCTTTATTTATTTATTTGACGAGAAAGAGGGAGAGAGAGAGAGCACAAGCAGGCAGAGAGAGAGGAGGAAGCAGGCTCCCCGCCGAGCAGAGAGCCCAACCTGGGGCTTGATCTCAGGACCCTGAGATCATGACTGGAGCCAAAGGCAGAGGCTTAACCCTCTGAGTCACCCAGGTGCCCCAACATTCTTAATTTTATTTAAAAATGTATACACACATGGAAAAACGGCTGTAAAAATGTATACCAGAATGCTAACAATGGTTATGGACAGTTTTTTGTTGTAAACAGCTTTTGGAGATGTAATTCACATACCACAAGATTCATCTATTTAAGATACACAATTCAGTGATGTTCGTATATTCACAGGTGTGCAACCGTTAGTACAATCGATTTCAGAATATCTTCGTCACCCCCAGAAGAAGCTCCGTGCCCATTAGCGGTCGCTTTCCATTTTGCACCTGCTCCCCTAGCCCGAGGCAAGCAGTAATCGACTTTGTCTCTCCCGATTTGTCGATGCCACACATGAAATCATACAGTACGTGGTCTTCCGTGTCTGGCTTCTTTCACTCAGAATAATGCTTTCCAGGTTCATCCATGTTGCAGCCTGACTCACTACCTGCTCACTCTTTTATGACTGAACGATACTACATCGTATGGCTATACCACACACTGTATTTATTCATTCATCGCTGGATTGAAATCTGGGCTTGATGGAAATTTCCGCTCTCAGCTGCTAGGAATGATGCTGCTATGAACATTCAGGTACAAGTTTTCACACGGATATATGTTTGCATTTCTCTCGGGTGTGTTCCTAGGAGTGGAACCGCTGGGTCCTGTGGTAACTCTGTGTCTTCTGAGGAACTGCCAGCCTGTCTCTACACCACTTTACAATCCCTCCAACTGTGCATGGTGGTTACATTTGATTGCATTTGATCTTTGGTCCGTGCCAACGTCAGGATCCGGTGTGAGGTAGGGGTCCAATTCTGCTTTTGCATGTGCATATACAGTGTTCCAGAACCTTTCTTGGAAACACTGTTCATTCCCCAGTGCAGGGTCTTGGCAGTCTTGTAGAAAACCGATTGGCTGTAGACCTGAGGGCTTGTTTCTGGACTCTCGGTTCTATTCTGTTGACCTATGTGTCCATCCAGAGGCTGGAACCACACTGGTTTCTTCAGTTCAACAGTTCTGCAGTAAGTTTAAAATTGGGAAGTCTGAGTTTCCCAGTTTTGTTCTCTTCTTCTTAAAAGTGCTTTGGCTAGGGGCTCCTGGCTGGCTTGGTCAGTGGAGCATACGACTCTTGATCTCAGGGTTGGGTGTGGAGAAAACTTAAAAATAAAAATCTTGAAAGGAAATTTTTGGCTAGTCTGAGTCCTTTAAATTTCCACATAAATTTTAGAATTGGCTCATCATTCTGCCAAGAGGTTGACTGAGGTTTTGACGAGCACCGCGTTGGACCTGGAAATCACTCTGCATGGGTCCTGTCTGTACCGACACCCTAACAATTAGTTACGTCTTCTAGCTCATGAACAGAAGACACTTTTGATTTATTTAGGTCTTCTACGCTTTTTCTTTCAACAACTTTTGATGGTCTTTGGAGTACAGGTTTTGTGCTTCTTTTTTTAATGGGTAATTTTTTCTTATGATAAAAGATACATCACGTGGAACTTACCATTTTACCCATTTTTAAATGAGCAGCTCAGCGGTGGCAAACACATCCCCTTGCTGTGAACGTGCCTCCAGAACTCCATCTTCCCAGAGTGAAACTCTGTGCACATGAAACAGTAGCCACCCGCCTACCTTCGGTCTCTACTAATTTGATTACTGTTGTCACTGCATATGAGTGAAGTCATATAACATTTGTCTTTTTTTCTTTAATGTATTTCATTAGCACAGTGTCTTCAAAGTTCCTCTATGTTGCAGCAGGTGTCAAAACTCCTTCCCTTTTAGGGCTGAGTAATAACCCATTGTGTGTACGCAGGAGTAGATCCATGCCTCTGTGTGCGCACGCCTGGGTTGTTTCTACTTTTTGACTCTTGGGACTGATGTTACTATGAACATGGGTGTGGATGTATCTGTCTGAGTCCCCGGTTTCAAATCTTTTGAATATATGCCTAGAAGTAGAATTTCTGGATTCCACAGCAATTTTATGTTTAATTGAGGAATGGATCGCTTTAATTCATCACTGTCTGTTTTTATGCTTTTTCATATTTATTATATAATCTACAAATTGTTCTTAAGAATCAATTATGTGTCGTAAATGGAAGCCCTTCAACGCTTCCCATAATCTGTGAACTGGCGTGTATTTGCAATGGAGCCACTGGGTTTCATGTAATCACTTTGCCAACGGCTTGGAAGCCTGTGTCATTCCTTCCTCACACTTGGGGGTCAGACAGCGTTGACATAGGTCCTTCGGGTGTGTTTTGTCTTCTTCTGGGAAGTGAGATTGGACTCGTGTCTACTCTATACTCTCACCCCACCTTCCCGACCCGGTACCTGGGGGATTTATGCCCATTCCCGGGTGCGGAACAGTGATGGAGAGTTCATTGACCTGTTGCCTGGTGATCCCAACTGTGTGGTCTTCCTTTTCCCCAGCAGCACATAAAATGGGGGGGAAATGAGTTCAACCAAGCCGCTTGGACAAATCAGCCAACACGCAAACAGGAACAAGAGCCCCGGGACTTTCCTAAGACAAACAAAGGATTTGAGAGAAATAACAATATTTAGCAAAAATCAAAACTCCCACTTCCAGATTGAGAAAAACAACTTGCTGCAAACAACTTAAAATAATACTGAAAGTAGCTCTGGGGTTTTACAAAAGCTCTATCATAACACCAAAAGTTGCTTAGACTGAGTTTAGGGAATGTTTGTAAGACTAGAAAATACCTGTTTTTAGCTCAAAAAGGATCTACTGTGTCCTCAGCTGGTCCAGCTCAACGGCCCGTTCCAGCTCTGGGTTCGCTCCAGCTTCTCCGAGGGCCTCGCTTCCCATTAAAACGCTATTGTCCCTAAACCTTCATGTCTTTTCTTAATCACAGTTCCTCCACTAGGAAATTAATTTTTGGGCATTTTCCCTTTTGCGGCCATGAGTCAAAGCTCAAGACAGCTGTCAGATATTCCCCTCGTGCAAGCCAAGCCTTCCAAGGAGTGACACTACAAAGTTAAGACGCAAGCGGATGTGATGAGGTGGCTGACGTTGGGCTTGGCACGGCCATGGGCAGTGGAGTTGGGATGCAGAGGAAGAAACCGTGCGGAGACAGGATGCACATTATCTCCAAAGGAGTCATCAAGGATATACATTCCACATGGCCCAAATTCAGAGTCTGGAGCCCACAACCCTTTGGCAGATCATACGGTCCAGAGTCTCTGACCCTGGCTGACAACTGGGATCAGTGAACGTTATAGAACAGCCATCTGAAAACTATGGCGTGTGGGCTGACGTACGGTCTTCTGCCTGTTTTTTACAGCTGGGCAACCTAGGAATGATTTTTAAATTTTTAAATATCTGAAAAACACAGGTAATGTTTTTGAAACTAAGACTGTATAAAATTCAGATTTCAGTGTCCAACATTAACGTTTTGTTGATCACTATACCCATTCGTCTTGGCTGCTTTCTTACCACAGTGGAAGGGTAGTGTTGTGTCCGAAACTATATGGTCCCAAAGCCTAAAATATTACCTCTCTGGCCTTTGTCATCTCTTTTTAAAGTTCTTTTTCACAAAACCCAGCAGCAACAGAAGAGAGAGGAACAGGGGAAGGAAGAGCCAAGCCGTAACCATCACCTCCAAGATGGGGAACATAGGCTTGCTGGGGAGGAATGGGCTTGGGAATCACTGGTTAGGTCTGGCCACTGTGTTTCCATGAGGGACGCTCTGGTTGCAGCCAGAGGATGGGACAGACCCAGTGACTGTCCTACTGAGCTTCTCACCCTGTGAAGTCCTTTCCTCATCACTGTGTCTCTGGACCATCATTAGGAGAGTTATTTCTTCTTTAGTCCCAAGGGGAGAAAAACACCTCAATTCAGGTCCATTTGAGGAAAAACTTAGCAGGTGGAGAATTTAGATGTTGGTTCAAGAAGGACCTTAGATGGAGAAGCAGCAGTGCTGAGGGCCACAAACGTACTCATGGCCAGTCCCCCTCTCTGCATCCAGCTTCCATGCTAGCCCCTCGTCGAGTCCCAGGGCTCAGTCCTGTGTCCTGGTACAGCCCAGCGTTGGGGACATTGTCTCCAGACACTTTGAAGGCCATCTTGTGGAAGACGGTTCTACGGGGCCCCCGGGATCCAAAATAGTACCGATCGGCAGAGTCATCATAAATTTGGACTCTACTCAGAGAAGACTTTGTTCACTGCGTTTTCGGAGCCGAGCTGGAACCAGCTGTCTCGGGAGGCAAGGGGCTTGCTGCTTCCGCAGGAATGCTGACGACGGTTAGAAAGGTGGTGCATGGATGCTCTGGGAGCTAGAATTATACGACTCAGAGAGCATGTGCGGGTCAAGGGGGTGGGGGAGTGAGAAGACTCTGACGTCGCCCACTGTAGCCAAGAACGTGGGCTTTGAAGTCAAAGCGGAAAGCAGTTCAGATCACTGCTCTGTCACCCAGTGGCGCGTTGGTAGAGTTAGCAGGGATGGGGTTCAGCTCCACACCCGTAAACTGTGGATTCCGGTCATGACCTTACCAGGATGCTGTGAGGGATCCTTGCAGGGCATCCAGGTTGACAAAGGGCGGCTGCTGTAGAACATGGCAGGGAAGCTGACTGCCTTGTATATCAACCCATCCAACACTTGGTAGGAAAACACACACTCTCTCTCTCTTTTTTTTTTGTTTTTTTAACTTCCTCAATGTCAAAGTCATTTGAGGGCAGGGAAGAAAGGAAATGAAGAAACACAAAACAGAGGTCTCTGGGATTACGTACCAGACTTCAGCAGGCGAGGGTGACTGTCCCGTGTGTGTGTCTCCCTGGGCCCAGTGACATCAGTGTGCCCCTTCTCAGGACTTCTGCCTCAGGTGGGCTGTCGAGTCTCACCCCAGGACTCAAAAGGCTTGGGCAGGGAGGAGAGATGCTCGTCACTTGCCAGACTGGCGATGTGTTACAGATGGTGGTTGGCCGGGATTCGGGAATCAGACAACATCATGCTAATTTGTTTTTATATTCTCCCCAAGTGTTTTACAAAACCTTTAATCAAGAAACCCGGTTTGGCTGGAAAACAAATGTCAGTAGTGAGTAACGGCTACAGCTTCCATCATAGCTGCCCTTTTCAGTAGTTTCTGACGTTCTGGGTTCGCTGCCTTCACGGCTGAGCTGCCACCAGGGGAGCGTTTCATAAACCGCGGGGTCGCAGGCTGCTTTCCCGACGTCCGGGGAACGACGAGCCGAACCCGCCGTCACGGGAGCATCAGGCAGGTCAGCTCAGCATCTGCTGAGGAAAGCAGATTTCTTGAGCTCATTTTAATTCGGCTCCTAGTGGGTGCCAAGCCCAGTAGGACACACGGGAGACACAGAGGTGAGTGCGACATGGTCCTTGCCCCTTAAGAGGACCATCCGGTGGGAAATACACCAGGTCCTTCTGTGCATGGGAGCGAGTGTGTGTGTGTGCACTGGAGCGCCCCACAAGGGCCAGGGGGCCAGGAAAGGCTTCCCGGACAGGTCACGCTTAAGCTGAGTTGTACAGGGCCATGAACGGAGGCGGAGGCATTGGAAGCAGAGCTGCTGAGTGGTCAGCGGCCAGCCGCATGGCCGACAGAGGCAGCACACACCTGCAGAAGTAGCTGAGCGGAGGCAGTGGTGGGGCGGGGGGAGCTGGGGCTGGGGTGATGAGTGGGGCTCTGAGGGCAAGCCGGGGAGGCCAAGTGGGAGAGCCCGGATTCCTCGGGGAGGGGAAGCACAGGGGGAGCCAGGAAAGGCTCTAGGAAGAGCTGTGGGTCGAAGGGACTTGCACATGCAGGTAGCTACCTGGGGACCCACAGTGTGGAAGATGGGCCAGAAGGGATGGGCTAGGGCTCTGAGTTCGCCAAGGGACGGCTCCCCTCCCTCTGCAGCGCTCACCGTCTGCCTGGGGTCGTGTCCTCACGGGGTCACCCCGTCTTCACTGACCGAGGTGGATGTTGTCCAGCAGGCCCCCGTGTCTTGGAGAGGTGCTGACAGCCAAGCCGTGGCGTGACTGTGTGTGCGTGCGCGTGTGAGGGGGGGTTCCTGCTGACCCCAACAATGACGGGAGTTCAGCAGGCGTGCCTGAACTGACCTGCACGACAAAGTCACCTGGAAGTCATTTGCATTTTGAGTTCAAGAGGCCCTCATTCACGTCCCCTGGGGAGGACACATCGCCTCCAGCCCTAAGCCTACTCGATCACGATCACAGTCACACTTGGTGCTCACAGGGCCCACGGGCAAGAGGGAGGGGTGCAGGCTTCATCACCAGGCTGGCGGAAGACGGGGCGCACGGATGGCAGGAGGCGGGTTCCCGGGTGCAGACAGCTTTTCCCACAGGCATCAGTTCCCTGTGTCCAGAGCAACATGGTGGCACTCCCGTCTACACCCGAAGACCCCGGCATTCACGAACGAGGAGTAGGGCACCCACTGGAGGTGCACAGACACGCTCCGGACGCATCTGGGGTTCTGGCTGCTCCTGCTCCGTCCATGGGAGGAAAGCCAGGGAGCAGCCCGCACTGTAGGAGAGCCCCCCCCCGTTTGGTAATGACGGCCCTCCCCACGGCATGAGGCTGCCGTCCTCTAGCCAGCAGGGCAGGCTGGACAAGTGGCCCCCAAAGATGTCCACGTCTCAACCCCTGGAACCCGCGAATGTGTCATCTTTATGTCACCTTGCAGATGTGACATAAAGATCCCGAGAGGGGAAGAGAGTCCCGGACATTCGTGTGGGTCCAAGGCAGGCGCAGTGTCCTCTGAATGCAGGTCAGGGGGATCGGGACTCGTAGCAGCTGTGACCCTGCCAACAGGAGGTGACCCTCTTGTGAGGAAGGGGTTCAGGAGCGGAGGAAACCAGGCGCCCGCAGGAGCCGGAAAGGTGGGGAACGTATTCTCCCCGGACCCTCCCCAGGGGACCAGCCGGCCGACGCCCCGATTTTCACCGTGTGAGATTAGTTTTGGACTTCCAGCCTCCAGAAAGACAGGAGATAAATGCCTTTATGGTGATTCGTTACAGTAGCCCCCTGGGACCTCGCAGGTTTGGAAACGGGGTCCAACCCAGTCTGCTGATTCAAAGCTTCTTGGAAAAACCTATTTCGGAGGAGCTAATGGATCTGATGCTACATTGGCTCTTTGGAATAAATATCCTCAGTGATAGCGTGAGCCCACCTTTCTGGTGACGTTCCGCAAATAGTCACTGAGCCACCGAGGTCAGGTGCCAGCCCGGATGAACCCGAGGTAAAGCCCGCAGTTCCCCTTCAGGGAGCTCCGGATCTGCAAAGGGAGATGATGGACGTGCACCGACGGCAGGAATGGAGGCAGAAAATGCTCTCACGGAGGCTCATGGTGAGGTGATGGGAATCATGTGGGAGGCCTCTCCGGGGTCGGGAGGGCTGTCGACGGTTGGGCTTTGGTCACCGGGACACTATGCTCCCTGTGTCATCCTCGTTCCAACCCCACACCTCTGAGGGCCACCAGCTTCCCCAGCCCTTCTGCAACCCCTCTGGGACAGAGGGGCCCTTACACGTCCTCAGCACCTGCCTGACCATTGCTGCCTTCAGTTCAGGGGCTGAGCCGCTTTGCTATCAAGGAGGCAGAGCTCTGCTGGTCAGGGACACGCACAAACCCTGGGGTGGTCGCCACACAGGGGCCAGTCTTCCTCGAGACCTCAGCACCGGCACTCCAGGCTTGCCCATTCCCAGTCTCCTCTCAGGTCTGCAGGACAAGCTCTTACTCCCCTGTGGGTGTGCAGGGGAGGAAATACCATTTCCCTGTGACTCTTCTAGATCCTTGCCTGAGACGCACCCACGCCCTCGCTAAAAAGCCAGAGTAACAGGAGAAAAACAAGTGACTTACGTACGTAGGTATGGGCAGGAGCCCACGAAGATGTGCGACTCTGAGCAGTGGTCAGATCAGGAGGCTTTCATACGTGTTAGACAAAGAAACCCTACGTTTGTGAAGAACGGACAAGACAAGGGGCTTGGGGTGTGGGTGGTGAGTGGTGAGGAGGTCACAAGGCTTGTTCCTGAGGCCTTCTCGCTCATGGGTTCCCCGTCTCAGCTGATGGATCCCATCCACCCACCTTTCATGGGGGGCCGGGTCTCATGCTTTCAGGGGTGAACAAAGGAGGCGTAGTGTCCTTGCACATGCGGTTTCTCAAGCTCCTCCCAAAGTGGTCCATCTCGGGGTGACATATTCTGAGCCCCCAACCCCAGTTTCAGATCACGCTTGGGGAAGGAGCTCGAGTCTTCCTTCCTCAATGGGAAGTTAAAACTCCACTCGGCTCTCCAAGCTTCTGAATTTTGAATTCCAGATCCTGGAATACCTAGAAAACACTTTTAAGCTTTCAGCAAAGGTTGGACCTCACAAAGTACCTTGACTTGTGTGCCTTGTGTGCCTCGTGTCTTTACGTAATTCTCGCATTTCTTTCTGAGCCACTTTCTGGCAGGATAGATGGAGGGGGGGGGACCCTCTTCCTGCTACGGGTGTGGAGGTGGGTAGAGATAAAGGCAGCAGAATATTAAATCGTTACCCTATCATGTAAATGGAGCCGAAATGAAGAATTTTGTGGGTTTAGCTCTTCCTTCTATTGAGTAATAAATTCCCAGGTCCTGGGTGAGCGGATGGGGGTGCACACAGAGGTCTGCGTGGCTTATGACCTCCCGTTGAGCAGCAGGCAGAAACCTGCAATGGTCTTTTCGAGGCCCCGGGGGACCGGAGCTCTATGGCCGGGATCAATAATGACCACTTAGCGGAGGAAGAACAGCCCACGCAGGTCCCATTTTTTATGCTTCCGACGGTTGCAGAATGCCGCTCTTTGAGGCCAAGTGCAGCCTGCGTGAGCACGTGAGCTGGGACCCTTGTGGGTTTCTGTGGCGAGCCTCGTGCCCCGCGAGCGTGTGCTTGTGTGTGCGGAGGTGTCTGTCGGGCCCCCGGCCTCACCCCCGGCTCTTTCCTGCTGCGGTCACGTCCACCTGCAGGCTGTGTCCAGCCCCCGGAGCCATCGGGCCAACTTACCATTCCGTCCACTGGTGCAGCCTCGTCTCTGAAATCTAGGTGTCGCCTTGGGCTCCCCGGTTGGCGATCACGCTAGTATCTTTTTCCCGGTGCCTGGATCCTGTTCTGAATGTCCTCCAGGGTTTAGTCCTCAAGGACAAGGCACCTGACCCCTGCCTCGCCCTTGCTGCTGGATTTCACTTGCTGGGTCCCCAGGGACGCCTGAACTCCAGAGCCCGTGGACACTTTCCGGGTCAGATCTTGATAGCAGCGTCCTCAGACACAGCTGATGTCACTTCCTTAATACACGTCTGCTGCAAAAAATTATGGTTCCCTCTTGGCCTTCCTGAGTGTCGGGAGTGAGCTCACACTAGCACGACGGGAAGGCACCAAGGGCAGAGCTGGAGTCGGAAAAGCGTTTTGTAGTTTATAAATACGCTGCATCTAGGCTGTGCTGAAGCCCCGTTTTAAAACGGACTCTATTTTGCATGAATTCTAGATTCGCAAGAGTTGCAAAGAAAGGTCGGGAGCGGGGTGGGAGGCACCCTTCTCTCGCCCCTGCCCCCTCGTTCTATCTGACGGGTTTCTACAGCCATAGAACAGTGTCCTGAGACAGGGACCCTGGGGCAACCCAGAGCTCACCGGGAGTTCTCTGGTTCTAGACACACTCATATGAGTGTGCGCTGAGTGTGCGTGAGTGTGTGCAGGACCCAGCTGTACCAACAGACTGGCTATTGTTGCCCTCCATAGCCTCACCCCTACTCTCCGCAACTGCCCGCCCATCCCCCGTTCCTGGACTGTTACTCCCTGAACGTCACAGTAACTAGAATCAAGCAGCAGGTGTCCTCTCGCTCAGGCAAGGCCTCATGCGAACCAACACCTCATTCCCTTTAGTGGCTGGGTCGATTCTATGGTATGGAGGCAGCCTAGGGGTTTTGGGGTTTTTTTGTTGTGTTTTGTTTTTATCCATTGAAGAACACTTTTACTTATGCATAAAGCGTTAGGAACATTCCTTTACAAATTCTTGGGTGAAAAAATAAGTCTTGGGGCACCTGGGGGGCTCAGTGGGTTAAAGCCTCTGCCTTCGGCTCAGGTCATGGTCTCAGGGTCCTGGGATCAAGCCCCACATCGGGCTCTCTGCTCAGCAGGGAGCCTGCTTCCCCCTCTCTCTCTGCCTGTCTCTCTGCCTATTTGTGATCTCTCTGTCAAACAAATAAATAAAATCTTAAAAAAAAAAAACCCACAACTCTTCATTTTCCCGGGACGAAAGGCCAACCCTGCAAGGGCTGGGTCATAGTACCTTTACTTGCAGTTTTGAATGGTCTCTGAGTGACCAAACCGTTTCCTGTCCCCGTGGGCCCCCTCTGGGTAACCCATCTTCATGCCCCTGCCGGCACTCGGCACTGTCACTCTGGTTCACTTTTGCCGTACCGTTGTCTCATCCACGTGTTAGTTTAGCGAATCCTGTCATGGCTGAAAGTCCCATATTGTTAATAGGAAAGGCTTAGCTTTGAACTTGGACATACTCTACATCAAAAGACGTCTGTCCGTCGCAGCGAGCACGAGGCCTAAAGTCGGGTGGAGAATGTCCTGGACTCACCTGCTCATGTCTTTTCCCGTTTAGCAGTCTGGGTGTTTTCCGTCTTCTGTGGGCCCTTCTGTCATTAGGAGGATTGCACGGGGACTCTAACCCCAAGGCCAGGGAGGGGGTTTGTGACCTAGAACAGTACAGTCCTTTGTACCCGATAGGAAGAAAAAGCTGCAAGTTTTCCGGCGGACGAGAGAGGGAAATTCAGAAATAAGTAATTTAGCAAATACTGTGTATCCCCCACGTGTTCTGTAGTATATCCTCTGGTCTTGGGACCAAAACAAGATCCCGGACCTCATGGAGCTGAAGATGCCGCCCTCGGCCCAAAGGAGGACGGAAGTGAACGGGACGGCTTGCAGCCGCACTCTGGAGGAAGGACCGGAGAAGATCTTTGCTGGCTTCCACGGCCCCCTGCTGCAGCCAGCCTGGGCCAGGCCAGGACGTCTGGGGACAGTGGGCAACTGTACGAGGATGCAGGCGGGAGAAGGGTGGGAACAGGTGTCCAGCCCCTCCCAGCAGCGAGCAGTTCCCAATGCCCCACACAGCGGGATTCACAGGTACAAGGAGACCACCAGAGCGGCAGGTCTGGGGCTCGGGTGGGAGCAGGGGGAGACAGGGCCCTATGGTTGGAGGCTGAGGCCAGCTTCAGGCTTCTGCACAGATACCAGCCTGACTCCAAAAAGTGAGGCAGGAGGCATCTGCTTCTAGCCGAGGTGGAGAAACAGGGGCTCCTCCCTGAGTCAGAGAACTCAGAGAAAATGCATGAAACAGGGGTTACGCAATGCTGGTGACAGGAGACAGCGACTCCCGAGGGAGCGGAAGCTAGGAGGTTAGCGCCCCAGTGTAGGGCCTGTGTTCTTCTAGAATGCTACGGGGGGGGGCGCATCTGGGCAGCGTCTGCGGCCGCTGGATTGGAGAGAAAGAGCTTGGAGGCCAGGGAGGCCCAGGAGGCTGGCGTTTGCGAGGCACAGTGTCAGCTCGAGACCGTGGGGCACAGGCGTGCACGCACCTTACCGGCCTCTGTTCTGGTCACGGGGCTCTTAGAGAGAATTTCTTGAGTCTTCCCTCAGCGAGAGTAATCAGGGAGGGAACGGTTTAAGGTCAGGGCAAGAGCCACCTGAGAGCAGCAGAGAGCACGTCTCGTGGTGCCCCCACAGACTGGGGACTGGCTCCGGCATCCAGAGCTGGAAACGGGAGTTTCACAATCCGTGGCATTGGTGGGACGGGGTGGGTGGGATATGCTCCAAGGGCACCACCTCATGAAAGGGGAACAGTGACTTATCCCTCCTGAAACAGCTTAAAAGCAAGATTTGAAAGACTCAGCCCGATTCTGTGACTCCACGGCATGCCAGAATAGAACTGCCGATTTGTGTGAGGGCAGGAAGCCACCCAGCGTCCAAAAGGTGAAGCTGATGTCTGTCATCCAGTCAAAGCTGCTCAGGCCCTTGAAGAGTAGACAGTTCGGCTGACAAAATGAGCAGAAATGAACCTCAAACCCATTTTTATCATACAGTCAATACGGGGCCTGAGGGAGGCCCGGGATGATGTTCCCTAGACGCACAGGAGATATAAAGAGCCCCACTTGGACGTCTAGGTGAAAACCACAATGTCCGGGATGAGAAACAATAGTGTGGGGGGGGGGATTCACGGAGGTCGGACCCCGCAGAAGCAAAGTCCTGTCACGGATGCGCATCACGTTCATAGAGCGGAGGACGGAAGCCTCGTCAATGACTGTAACAAACGCAATCGATACCGGAGAAACACTTCACAGAGTCCAACACCCTTGAGCACGGAAGCACGCACCAAGCGAGGGTCGGGGTCATTTGCAAAGAGCACATCGCGCTTGGCGACGGCCGAACGAAGGCTTTTCCCTTCAGGTCAGGAGCAAGCCAAGGCCATCATCGGCTCTCATGGCGGCCGTGCCACCCTGAGCCACAGCTTCTGCCTGGGGAGATAGAGAACAAAGCAAGAGCCATCCTGGCTGGAAAGCAGAAGAGAAACTACGTCTGTTCGTGGGGGACATGATCTCTACTGACACCGAGAATCCTCAAGGTGTTTGCAGACGGGCAAAAGGCCACTGGAACCTCTCAGCGAGTCGCCAAAGGCCTCGCGGCCTAAGACGGGTGCGCACATCGGCTGTGTTTGCACCAGCAACGAGCGTTCGGAAAACGAAAGCCGGACGGCGGTTGCGCTTACACGATCAAGAGCCACTCGGGAATAAATCAAACGAGAGACAGGTACGACTCGGACACTTGAAACCAAAAACTAATGCGTTTTTAATTAATTAATATAATTAATTAATTAATAAAAATTAATCAAGAAAGCAAGCAACCGTATACAAAAGAAAAAAGGAAACTAAAACCTTGTTGAAGGAGCTAAAAACCTAAATAAATGAACCGAGCTCTGTGTTTGTGGTTTGCGAGGCCAAACGCTGTTAAGAGAGCGAGCCCCCGAACGGATCCTCGGGCTGCCTGCCGCATCCGCAGAGCCCCAGCTGCCCTCCCGCTAGAGCGACGAGCCGGTTCTAGAATTACTCCTATTCCTAGACGGGCACCTTCCTGGTCATAAAATTCATTCATTCACGCAGAAACGCAAGGGACCGGAGGAGCCAAGCAGGCCTTCGGGGAAACGGAGCGGGAAAACAGGGCTCATAACTTCCCAGTTCCGGAAATCCCCATGAGGCTGCAGCCGTCAAGACTGGGGCGCTGGCGCGAGAGTAGACGGGTCGATCATCGGAATGAAACGGAGAGTCCAGGACCGAATCCTCACACGGATGGTTTGCTTCCCGCCCCGGGGGGAGAGGAGCGAGGCCTCTGTGACAAACAGGGCCGGGACAGCTGCATTTCTACGTGCAGAAGGACCCATGTGGACCACCACCTCATCCACAAAAATTAACTCAACACGGGCCAAAGAGCGAAGCGGAGGGCGGGAATGATACAAGCCCTACAACAAACGTGGGTGTCGGGATTTTTGACCCCAGCGTGGACACCGGTTTCTTCGATACGACTCCGAAGGCACAGATAAGAGCCGCAAAGGTAGATCGGACCCCGTGCAAATCGGGGACCTGCGTGCTTCACGGGACACCCCACCAAGAAGGTGAGAAGAGAACCGCGGAGTGGGAGAAAGACGTTGGAATCATAACTCTTACATCTCAACCGTACCAAAGACAACAGATCCAATTCAACACAGGTGAAGGGTCTCAACGGACATTTCTCCAAAGCAGCTGGACCCACGGACATTGAGTACTCGAGGAGACATCGACACCGTCAGCCATCGGGGCCGTGCGAAGAAACCGCCGGTGAGCTACCCACGACCCCCACTAGCGCGGAGACAAAGTCAAAGGCAGGAGGGGGATGGGCAGCGGAGACTTGGGGCCGCTGATCGTGGCCGCTGATCGTGGCCGCTGATTGTGGCCGCTGATCGTGGCCGCTGATCTTGGAGGGGGCGGCTCCTCAGAAAGGGAAATGCGGCCTTACCTCGCAACCCCGCAGCGACCCCACCTTTCCTGGTCGTCTGCACCAACCGTGAACGGATGCTCAGCCTGATTTTACCCACAATATCCAAATTGTGGGAACGATCCCAAAGGGCCACCAGGGAATAAGATCTGGCAATAGAAGGGCCGAGATGCAGAGAAGCTCCAGGAGGGGTGAGGCTTGAGCGGACACGAGAGGTCACACGCAACCCAGCTCCTCTGCCCGCAGGCTCCCGCGCAGACTCGGCTGTCAGGAAGGCGCGGAGGCGACAGGGTCAGAGCGACTGAGGCTAACGGGTGCGGGTGTCCTCGTGGGGCAATGAGACGGTCGGGATGAACACGCCGATGGCCGCACAAGCTTGTTCATGGTCTGAAACCACCGGACCATCCAATTTCACACGGTGGACTTGACAGTATGTGAATTTTATCTCAAAAACATACAACGCGGGGGCAGCAGGCTGGCTCCGTCGGAAGAGCACGTGACTTGTGGACTGGGGGTTGTGGGTTCGAGCCCCACCCTGGGGGTAGAGATGACTTAAAAATAGAATCTTTAAAAAAAAACACAAGGTGCATATGGGGCATTTCAGTAAAGGACATGTAACTATCGCCCTCTTTCCAGAATAATCCTCCTAAAACACACTCCATCCCATGTTTCTGTTTTTCCTCATGAACAGAAAGGAGGGAAGACATCTTGAGTGACGCACCTATGATAAGATAGTGTTCCCCAGCTCCGAACTTGTGGGTGTGCTCCCTACCTCAGTGTTCCACACTCCCTAACTCACTGCTCAGGTCTCTAACTCGGAGCTCCAGGTCCCTAACTTGGTGCTCCAGGTCCCTAACTCAGAGCTCCAGGGTGGGTGCTGTCCCCAGCACAGCCTCTCGCCCGTGCAGAAAGCCAGGCCGTGTCTCCACAGGGTCAGCACAGGCTCTCCCTCTGACACTGGGAAACACGTGCGTCCTCACCCCGTTGAGCTGGAAATAGGCTTCTCCTTCGGGAACCGCCCTCACAGGGGGTCACTGTTCCTGAGAAACGCAGACGCACAGCACATGGGACAATCCCATGTGGGGCACCCCGCCCCCATCACGCACTGTTCTGCAGATGACTTTCTCCTCCCAGATCACACCCAGCCTCCTCTTAGCGGGCGCTCAGACTCGGGGCTGCAGTGAGGCCAGGCTCGGCCCCGCACCCTCTGTGTTTCCCCCTCCCTCACCTGTTGTGCCCGCGCATCCGAGGGCATTTTCAGCACCTACTCCCCCCGGTCCCCACCCCAGCAGCGAGGGGGCGCTGGGCCACTCCTAGAATTCTGGGATCTTCCATTTGGCCATCTCCATGCTTCTGAACAGTCTGCAGTCCGGCCACCAAAACTGTCCCTCGCACCTTGCTGTGTGCGCTGGGTTGAGCTGTGTTTCCCGAAACAGGTCCGAGTCCTTAGCCCTGGTGCATGGAAAGTGGCCTTACCTGGAAACAGGGTCTTCGCAGACATACTGAGGTTAAGGATCCTGAAATCAGATCCTGGATTTAGGGTCGGCTCGAAATCAGCGGGTGGGTCCCTGTAAGAGAAAGGAGGGGGAGACAGGAGACCCAGGGACTCGGAAAGGTCTTGTGGACCCGCAGGCAGAGACTGGGGCATGCTGACACACGCCGAGGAACACTGAGGCTGGTGGGCAGCCACCAAAACCTTGAAGAGGCACGGCTCAGACGCTCCCTCGTGACCTCCGGACGGAGCCCGTCCTGCCAGCACCTTGATTCTGAATCCCGAGAATACATTGCTGTCTGAAGCCACCTGGGCTGTGCTAACTTGTCATGGTGGCCCAGGGGGAAACGTGACCTCCACATGGGACGCCCCATGGCGGGCCATGCGCTCTGTGTGGCCCCTGCTCGTGGCCTGTCTGCCCCGGGCCTCTTCCCCCTCTCCTTCCCTGGGACAGGCTCTGGGTCCTCAGAGTCCTCAGAGGGGCGGGTGAGACCACAGGTATTGTGTGCTGGGTTTCCTCAGGGTGGACACTGCTGTTCTGCACGGAAAATCAGCCTCGAAGGCTCCAGGCTTCCTCGACAGACCAAGCTGCCGGGCAGGTGGCCCTCTTGGCCGTTCCCTTGCCAGTATTCTCGGGCAGGACACGCACTGCTGACCTGGGTCAGGGGGAAGCGTCATTCTCCACAGGTCCGGGCAGTTGCTGGTGGCGTGGAAGACCCCTGGCTTTGAGGTGCCCGGACAGCTCAGTTGGTGAGACGTCCAACTCTGGATCTCGGGGTTGTGGGTTCGGGTCCTGAACTGGGATCCAGGCTGGGCTAGAGCTAGCTGAAAGAAAAGAAAAAAAAAGAAAAGAAAGAAACTCCCCCACTTTCCATGGGATCCGTGTGTGATTAGCGGCCTCATTCACCAAGACCGTCAGGGCCAAGAGGAGCGTCCCTCTCCGGCTAAACATTCTGGGAAATAAGGCGAGATTTGAGTGAACTTCTGGCCTCCCTTTCCTCTCCAGTCACCTAAGAATGCTGCTCTCAGTTCCCACTGAACTCCTGTCCAGCTCCAGCCATCTGCAGTCTTATCTTTCTTCCTGTCCAGGGCGCTGCCGTCACTGCCAGCAAACGTTGGGGTCCCCGGTGGGTGACCCGATGTCCTTGTCTTCTTTGTTTTCGGGATGTGGGCTTCCACGGCTGCAACTGGAAAGTCCCAGGTAAACGGGTGCGGGGGGGGAGCTACTTTCCCAGGCCCTGGAGAGGAATCCTGGAGGGCAGAGTCCTGTCCCAAGCACAGCACCAAATATTACCAAAAATATTTGTGTTCTTATTGACAAGTAAAGACTCAATCCTCTGTACATACAGCTCTTTAAAAGACATCTTCTGGGGCACCTGGGTGCCTCAGTGGGTTAAAGCTTCTGCCTTTGGCTCAGGTCATGATCTCAGGGTCCTGGGATCGAGCCCCGAACCGGGGTCCCTGCTCAGCGGGGAGCCTGCTTCCCCCTCTTTCTCTGCCTACTTCTCTGCCTGCTTGTGATCTCTGTCTGTCAAATAAATAAATAAAATCTTTAAAAAAAAAAAAAAAGACATCTTTTTTGCCTTTTGTTCTGCCAGAACCATATGGCGGCCACATGTTCTGAATTCTATGTCCATGTTCAATGTGAGGCTGGGGTCTTCAGAAGCAGCTCTAAGAAGTGTGTTCTCGTGCGGGGGACCCACGGGGCTCCTGGGAAGGCCAGGCAGGGAGGAGGCTCGTCCGTCTGCCATCACCTCCACCATGCAGCCATCCGGGGCTGGAGGGGGCACTGCTCACGGACACTCAAGATGGCGGAACTTGACCACCAGGGAAGGGATACCCCCCCGACCAGAGAGTGGGATCAGAAAGGAGACAGAGCAGGTCCCGGTGTCCAGCAAATAGGGTGTCCACAGAGGGTAAGTATATCTCCATCTCCCAGAAAGGCTCGAGCACCTGGACGGCACCCGGACGGCACCCGGACAGGACAGCATGGAGAGTCCTCAGCAGGGGAGTGGGGTTGCAGGGGACTGGGGTGAGTGGGGGAGCGGGGACTTTTGGCACCCCTGCACCTGTGGGTCCTTGCTAAGGGGTAGCTCCTGTTGAGATAGAAGATCCCAGGCACCCCGGCCTTGTATGTTGGCAGAGCGGGGCCCAGGAGCCGAGGACAGTCCTTCGACAGAGATGGGGTTCCTGTGCCCTAGAGGGAAGGCAGAGAAGGCTGGAGTAAGGGAGAGCAGACAGCAGGTCCCCCAGCAGCTTGTCCCCCACTGGCCATCCGTGGTCTCCTCGGGGGTCTGTGTTCTCCCCACCTCGGCCTGTGCCCTGTGCTCAGAACCTCCTAGGGCCTGGAGTCCTTGGGTCCAGGACACACTGGGGACCAGCATCCCTATTTGGGCCTGGCCCACAGCCTGACCTGCTTTCCCCCATTGCTTCTTGCCTTCAGATTTTCCGTCCCAGGTGTGGCCTCTCTTGTCAGATGACAGGGAGGGCCTCCATGCCTGGGTGTCCCAGCCTTCCCAGGACGTCCCTCCCCAGGCTGCCTTCGGAGCCTGGCTCGGGTCAAACGCCCGCCTCCCCTCATACGGCCTCCCTTCCTCACTCACATGGAAGGGAAAACAGTCCCCTGGATGTTTCCAGTGATAAACAGGGCCATGCTCCATGGTCCCAGAGGGGAGGCACTCGTGTCCCATTCCTGCTGACCGCGGTCCTTGTCTACATGGCCCCAGACGGGCCGTCTGCCTGGGGCTCAGTTGGTGGCCACCAGCTGTGACTCCCCCAACTCTCGGCTGCCCTCCCTCTTGTATGTGCGGGAGCCACAGGCCTGCAGGTGCCACCCCACCTGGGCAGACCCCCCACCCCGCACCTCCACCGGCCCCTGTGAGCTGAGATCTTGATCGTTGCCGGGCTGACCGGCCCCCACTGTGGCTCTGTGGCTCTGCCTAGCCCAGACATGGACATGGGGAGAACTCGGTGGCCATTCCTGGGGCAGCGGTTCCGTGAGGCCCAGTAGTGGACACGGGTTCTGCTCCTGAGGAGCCTCGTGGAGGAGGACTGCTCTCGTGCTGGTGGACGGCCACTGTGCACCTGCTGCTTTCCCCCCTCGCCAGCCCCTGGCCACCCTCTTGGCTTTCCAGGCCCATGTGTGACTCGGCCACGAAATCTGTGGGAAGAACTGGGAGCTGGGCTGTAACCAGAGGGAGTGGTGTTCTGGTCCTTCCCACCGGTGTCCCACCAAGGGGCGGCATACACGCTCTGGGGTCTGTAAGGGACAGGGCCTTAGAGGTGGGAACCCGTGAAGTGTCGTCTGAGCCCCCAGGCTGGGCTCTCGGGGGAAGGCTGTGTGGTTGACGGGCCCCAGCCGGGGCCTGTTGGTGAAGCCAAACCCATCAGGCCCTTCCACACGCCCCGGGCCTCCCCCACTCCCGCTCCCTGTCTGTGTTGGTGCAGGAGGGGGTCCTCTATACCCAAACCCTTCGCACATTCTGGAATGTCATATTCTGTCTGCCCACCTCTCTCCCCGGGAACGGGGTTTCCACGGGTGCAGCGCGTCTTCCCTGTGGAGCCCCAGCCCCCCGCCAGCAGGTGGTCTGAGAACATGCGGGGGAGAGTCTGGGGGAGAAACAGGCTCACAACCGTCAGGCCCGAAGTGGGATTGCTCTGCGTGTGTTTGCACACGGAGGTGATGCTGTGTGACATTTAATGGAAGGACTTTTTTTTTTTTTTTTTTTTTTTAGATTTTATATATTTATTTGACAGAGATCACAAGTAGGCAGAGGCAGGCAGAGAGAGAAGGAAGCAGGTTCCCTGCTGAGCAGAGAGCCCGATGCGGGGCTCGATCCCAGGACTCCGGGATCATGACCTGAGCCTAAGGCAGAGGCTTAACCCATTGAGCCCCCAGGTGCCCTGGAAGGATGGTTTTCGATTTGTGTTTCCCTGAGCCTGAATAGCTACTTTCTCATTTACTGACTTGGGGCACTTATCAGCTGTTTCCAGAACACGGCAGATCTGAGAGAAGGGGCCATACCGTGCCCACCCTCCTCTCTGCTCGGCGCCAAGATGAGACCCACTGTTGGACATGTTGCCCTAATTCTTCAGATCCCTTTCTTCTGCCCTTTCCTTTCGACCCACCCCCTTCTTTCTTAGTCCGTTTGAAGATCGAGACCCCTTTCCGGGCCACAGCGTATCGCTGTGTGTAACTAGATGAGTTTATTCCTGTCTCC
Source organism: Lontra canadensis (assembly GCF_010015895.1). Lineage (NCBI taxonomy): Eukaryota > Metazoa > Chordata > Mammalia > Carnivora > Mustelidae > Lontra > Lontra canadensis. The sequence goes on from NW_022631088.1 coordinate 6,386,669, forward strand.
ACTGAGGGACGGTTCCGTGTTTCTCGCTTTTCGATGCTACGCGCGGCACGACGAACCCCCTTTCCACTGTCGTCTCGTGCTCCTGCAGGACGCTTCCTGGGACAGGGCTTGGAGTTGGGGTCCCTGAGGCAGGGGTCCTGCACATCCCTGAGCTGCTGGGATGTCTCCTAACTCGCCAGAGCGTCCTGCCCGCTTCCCACCAGCAGGACTCCCTGCTTCCCCACATCCTCAGTAACAACTGTTTATCAGAGCTGGGTGGGTCCGAGGACGTGGTTATCTTGTTTCAGTTTTGCATTTCCCTGATTACTAGGGAGGTCCGGCCCCTCCTGACGTGTTTGCTGCCACGTGAGTTTTATGAATGGACACCTGAGACGCTGTGGCCGGGTGTCTGTCGGGTTGTATTTTTCTCATCGGTTTTAACGAACCCTTCACATACGCAGAGTACTTTGTCCCGATACTACTCTGTTGGGCACAGACAATATAAATCACAAACACTTTCTACCAGTTCACACCAGTTGTCTATTGACATATTTTTAAGCTGGGCATTTTTTCAGTGTTTTTGTGGTCTGGTGTGAGAAATCCCGGATTTGAGTCCATAAATATAGTTTCCCAGTTTTGTTTTGTTTTCCCTAAATGTTCTAATGTACCACTTTTCAACGTTCAGGTATTCTCACCTTGGTGGAGTGTCTTTTCTGCAGACTACATTTTGCATCTTGGGTGAGATAAGGATCAAATGTTTTGTTTCTGCCATTTCCCTGTCACCACTGACGGGTAGCCTGGTCCCTGTGACCTGCGGTGTGGGCTCTCCTTTCCTCTCCCAAAGGACGATTTGACTTCAGACTGTGTGCGTCCTCCTGGTTTCTTTGCCATGTTCCCCTGATCTAGAGTTCCAGACCCACGCCAAAACCACACTTTTCATCCCAAGGCTTCTGGGGTCTAGAAGCTAAATGCTCCATTTTTCTCCTCCTTTTCTTCCTCTTCCTCCTTCTCTTCTTTAAATATCTCATTCAATCAAATGTATTGGCTATTGTTTTTCTTTATTTCCATAGGAAATTTGGGATTATCTTATCAAATGGCACAATAAACCTTCCCTGTGATTATTTTTTTTTTTTTTTTAAAGATTTTATTTTATTTTTATTTATTTATTTGACAGAGAGAGATCACAAGCAGGCAGAGAGGGAGGAGGAAGCAGGCTCCCCGCTGAGCAGAGAGCCCGATGCGGGGCTCGATCCCAGGACTCTGAGATCATGACCTGAGCCGAAGGCAGCAGCTCAACCCACTGAGCCACCCAGGCGCCCCTCCTGTGATTATTTTTATATCAACCTAATTCGGGTAGAATTTAAACATATTAGAACTTAAAGGGCCCCTCTTCGGGGAACAGTTTGATGATTTACATAATTTGTATACACCTCTGTGACCGCCCATCAAATCTAGAACCTCCCCATCCCCTCTTCCGTCCTCCTCCCCTCCAGCCCCAGAACCACAGACATGCTTCCCGTCCTGCTGATTAGCTGGTTCTTTCCTGAAATGTCGTCTCTGCGCAATCAGGTCGTACCTTTGTGCCTGGACGCTTTTGCTCTGTGCGATGTTTTTGAGCTCTGTCTTATCGTCGCTTACATCCACACTCTGTTCCCGTCATTGTGAGTAGTGTTCATTGCCTGGATCTACCCCGATTTCCCCACACACCTTCTGATGGACATTTTAAGGGGTTTCTGCCTCTCGGTGATTACAGATACAGCTGCAATAAGCAGTCCCATGGTGGTTTTGGTGGGGAAACACGTTTCCATTTCCGCTGGGAAAATAAACACCGAGATGTGGAAAGACAAGGTCATATGGTACATGTGTGCTTAACTTTATAAGAAGCTGCCTCGCTGTTGTGCAAAGGGACTGCGGCACCAGCCCGTACGTGGGGATGTCTAGGCACTCCACAGGCTGGACAAGATCTGCTGCCATCAGTCTGTTTAAATGTTAGAACATTCTAAAGGCTCATGGAATTAGAATGTGCATTTCCCTGATGACGAATGACCCCAGCCATGTTTTCCTGTTTATTTCCCACTTCGTATCTTCTTTCGCAAAGTATCTGTCCAAATCTTTTGCCTGCTTTGTACTGACTTGTTTACTGAGTTGTAAGCGTTCTTTATGTATTTTGGATACAAGTCCTTTGCCAGATAGATGGCTCACAAACATTTCCTTCCAGTCAATGGGGGATCTTTCCATCCTGCTAACCGTATCCTTAAAGAGCAAAGGTTTGAATTTTTTTACGAAGTCCAATTTATAATTCTATTCTTCTACAGATCATGCTTTGGGTGGCTTATCTAAGAAATCTAAGCCTCACTCAAGGTCACAGAATTTTCTCCCATGTATGCTTTAAATATATGCAGTTTATTTTATATCAATCATAGCTCAACAAAGCTGTAAAAAAAAAAATAGGACTGGTAGACATTTAGTGGGAAAGCGTTTAAATGATTTCACTCTGGCATTTTGCTAGACCCCAAATAGTCATCTCTCCACAGAGAAAGGTTAGAATTTTAAGTATTTCCTAGAGGCATAAGCATATTAAAATACTAACGTATGGAGAATTTTTTAAAAATTTAAAAAAAATAAAAAGAGCGTTTGAAGAAGACAGCAGATACAGGGTTTGGAGTGAGGGCGGAGATCAAATCCCGGTCCTGCCACTCCCTTCCTGTCTGTTCTCAGGTAGTCCCTGCACTTCTCGAGTCCGGGTTCATAATGTAGGAACTGGGACTGACAAGTGCGTAGCCCAGGTCTGTCACGAGTCACAGAGCAGCACAGAGCCTCCTGGAGAGCTGTGCCTGTCGATAAGGGCAAGCACCTTTCTCTCCTATGTAGCCAGACCCCCGGAAGGGCCCCTCGTTAGCGCCCAGGGCCTCTCCGTTCCTGACTGGCAGTGAGACACAGAGCAGAGCCCTCAGCAGGAGCGAGAGGCATGAAGCCAGACACACCCCCAAGTCCAGGAGAAGTCTCCCCAGACTGCTTAGTCACAACGCTGGCCGCGCGGTTCACTGTTCAGAGCAAAGTCATCTTTATTGTGATGAAATCTGAAAAGGCAGTTACATTAGTTACACATATACACAACCAACTCAATAACCGTTAGTCCGAGAGAACATTCCAGAAATACACAGGAGGATGTATCCACAGCACAGCTCACAGCCATACGAAGAAAGGCTACAAGGGAAATGACGGCGTGCTTACAGAGTCCACGGAAGCCCGTCCTTGCCGAAGAACAAGGCTGTCCCGGGGAGCCAGTCGCCCCACATCCGGCCAGCCTGGCCCCTCCCCAGTGGGTGGCCCCATGCAGGCTTTGGGGGGCTGCTGGACCACAACACCAGCTTTGGCCACCAGACCCAGGCACATCTCTAGGCGAACAGTGGCCTGCAGCCCAGTGGGGTGCCTGAGTTGTGTCGGGCCCCAGGCAGCCGAGGGAAAGGTAGAGTGACCCCTTAGCACGCCCCACGAGGATCTGGTGGAGGGAGGAGGGAAGGGACCCCTGGCAAGGAACGACTAGACTCAGGGTTTCTGGTACAACCAAGGCCACTTGTGCCCTGACTCGCGACCCACCAGCACTTTGGTCGGTCTGGCTACATGACAGGTCATACTGGCAGGGAGCCCGCGGGCCGGGCAGAGCTCGGCTGCTCCCAGGGGCTGGCGTACGAGGAGGAGACCACGGCTCATTTCCCCGGGGTTGTCCCGTCACTTGGTGAAGGCTAGCGGACAGGGATGGGAGGTCCCGGTCACATGTGGCTAATCTGGGGGAGACACGGTCTCTTCACTGGCTGAGAGGTCCAAGTCCCCAAAGGACGTTCCCTCAACTCTCGGCAGCTCCCCCTCTGTAACGGACACGTGCAACAGCGTAGGGGTGCGCTGCATGTCTCGCGAAGCCGAGGAGAACGCCGCCGTTGGTGATGGCGCCGTCACTCCCTGAAACCGCAGCTAAAGACAAAACTCGTGGGAGGGACATATAGGTAGAATGTTCTAGAACCTCCTTGCCCATGGCCACCGTCACTAGCCAAGTCTCAGGTGAGCCTCAAAATGGCTGCTTTGTGTCCTCGCCCCGGGCCCAGGCCGCCGCAGCCCCGGCCTGTTCTGTGGAAGGCCCACCCTCTGGGCTCAAGGAGAGCAGGCATGAGTGAGGGAGTGAGTCCCGGCCCAGCTGGGCTGCGTCTCCGGCGGGACAGGAGTCTGGGCTGGGCCTGGCTGGAGGACGTACCAACAGCTGGGTCCACGCACGGTCCCCTCTTGGCTGCCCTGGCTTGGCACGGGGCGCTCTCCTCCAAACCAGGATGAGAACCTCAGCAGCTTGAACTCTTCTTCTGGTCTGTCACAAGATTCCTCAAGGGGACATCTCTTGGGTCAGAGATCCTTCCAGTCCTGTTTTCGTACTGGCCACAGGATGGCTTCCAGGAATCACAAGCAAGGAGCGGGGTGGGGAGTGGAGAGGACAGAGCGCTCACACCACCCGGTCGGACTGCCATCGGCCTCCCTGTGGCCGCTCCTGGGACAGGGCTGGGAGGCCAGGAGGCCGGGCCGCCCAGTCACGACATTCCCCATCACGCCCGGCCTATGGTCCCGGCGGTCCCTGCCTTCCAGGACCGAGCCTTCAGGGACAGACAGAAGTGGCTGCAGGGCTGTTGGGGACCAGGCTCTCCCGCCCCACCCACACCCCCTCGGTGTCCAGCACAGCCCTGGGTCACAGCGTCAGGCTGAGGGGCACCTCTCAGGAAACCCCTAGTTCTCTCTGGGAAATTAAAAAACGAACATGAAAGCCCAAAACTTCCAAACTCACAGGTGAAAGGCCACAGAAAGTCTGTTTTCGTTTCATGGAGAAACCATTCTTTGATCTGAAAGTGATTTCTGTGCCTTTCTTGGAAATGATCGTGCCCCTGCTTGGGGTTGGCTCAGGCTGCGGGGGCGGAGGGGACTCCGAGGGCGGGGCCCACACGGGGGATCCCCCTCTGGCTCTGGCACTGTTGCGGTGCATGGGGTTGGCTCCACCCAAGTCCTGGGGGGAAAAGGACCTTGAACCCAGGACCCAATCACCGCTGTGCGTGAAGGTCTAAGAGCCGCTCTGGGAACGGTTCAGCCCACGTGGACTCTGTCTTGGAGCTGGGAGCACCCGCAGCTGACTCCTGGCCACAGCTGACCACCACACAACGCTGGACTTCTGCCGGTGGAGCCCCCCAGCGAGACAGGGCATAGAGGTCCCCTCTGGACTCCCACGGGGCCGGCGCTTAATGCACAGCAAAGCAGAGGCTCGTGTAACCCCCCACCCCGCTCCTTCCCGCAGGCTGGGCTCACTCTGCTCTCAGGCAGCTCAGAAGCCCCCGCACTCCACAGGGTCTTCTGAAATCCCAGGATGGGGTATTTCTGAGCCAGTGCCTGAGAAGGTCTGCCTGGAGGGCTCTGGGAGGGATGAAGGGACTTCCTGGGAGGAGGACACCACCACCTGCCCGGGGCAAGCGTGGCTGTCAGGAAAGTCAGAGACGAGAGACTGGGAGCTCGCCTCAGTGCATGGCACAAGGGGGACACGAGGTCACTGAGCTACAGGGAAACACAGCAAGCCAGGGACCATGGGCTCAGCCGGGCAGAAGCTTCTAGAGTCACTCTTCCTCCTGTCTTGAGACCACCTGGACAATGCAAGGCCCCGGGGAGTGTGTACCAGAATCAGACCACGAAGCCCGGCCTTGTGCCTCACAGACCTGCACTCAGACCCCACGAGGCGCCACGGTCCCCAGCGGCCCAGCGGGAGGCATTTCTAAGAGCCTGTCTCTGCACAGGAGTCCACGTCCGAACCTGTCCGGGGTAGCCGAGAGTGCTGTGGCTGCCACGGCGGGCGCTGGGGGAGGAGGCTCAGAAGGACGGGGAGGCCTGGACATCCTGCCTTCCCTCGGGCTCTGTGACCTCAAGGTGGGCCCTCGGCGGGCGCGGGCTGGGAGCCGGGAGGGGGACGCCTATGGGTAAGCGGGAAGGGCCCGCACTCCCTCGGGGGCCTCCTGGAAGAGGAGGTGGTCATATCCTCTTAGAGGGGCGCCTGGACGCGGGAATGGACCCATTAAAACAAGCACGTTCCCAGTCAGGACTCGGGTGACACTGAAATGCCAGCCTGCTCTGCGCAGCCCGCCAGCCCAGCACCCAGACCGTGGGCCAAGTCCGGCCGGGGCGCTGCTGAGCTGGAGGCAAGGGCTGTCCGTGCGGGCCCTCAGCCACGACGCACCTGGATCCTGGCTGCTTACTCTGGCCACATGACACACACAGGGCATAGCACACCCACTGGGACAGGGATTCATGTCACACTGCACAGAGCACACACACCCCACAGCACGAGGGACGGACGGACAGATGCACACACAGACTTGGCTGAGCTGGGGACGGGGGAGTGGGGGCCTACTCTGGGTCCTAGCTTGGAGAACAAAGGCCACGCGTCCTGCTCACCCCCTTTCCAGCGCCCAAGCCCCATCTGTCCACAGATGTCGAAGGCAAGAAAAAAACCCGATTCCCGTGTCCTGGGCAGGCCTGGGCACTCGGGATTGTGACTGGACGTCTTCCAGGTGAACACAGTCGACTACGACATTATTCACAACCAGACCTCAAGAGCCCAGCAGACTCACCTCCCAAACATACACAGAGAAAGTACAATAAATACAACGGCCCCCGCATGTCTACCAGGGCTCCCGGTGGGTGGCTGGGCATCCCTGGCTGTGGCCTGAGCAATGCTGTGCCAGGGGTGGCAGGGGGGTGAGATGCCTTCTGCTGGGGGGTCCTGCAGCGGTGCAAGCAGGGTGTGGGGGGACCCCGCCAACATGGGGGGCGCCGGCATCGCGCACGGGGCTCGGCCCAGCGCTGGCCGCGCTCTGCCTGCCGCTACTCAGAAAACGGCGGGAACATGCCCAGGTCCGCGAAGTCTTCGATGTTATAGTTGCCGGTCCCCTGGGTCGGATCTCCGGGCATGGGTAGCATGTCCTGCGGGAGGGCAGAGAAGAAAGCCGCGGGGGTCAGCTCATCATCCCGGGCACTTGCACGCCCCAGGAGCCCAGCCTGCCACTCACCCTCGTGCTCATCCATCCCCCTGCCCAGGGGGCAGCCCCGCGATGGGCTCCAGCTGTCTGGGGGACACTCTCAGGGGTCCTCAAATGCCCAGAGGCTGGAAGCTGCTCTCCCCCAGTATTTGTGTCTCAGCAGCTCAACACAACCTCAGGACATAACCCGTGTCCATGTGAGGCTGAGCCAGGACACAGGGTGGACAGGAACCCCGCCAGGTGGTGAATCTGGCCGGGCACCCAGCAAGGGACCCATGGCCGATGTTCAAAATGCAACATAAACTCAGGTCAGGCTCGTGCACATTGTGAGGGCACAGCCATATGCCTGTGTGGTCGGGCTTCATTTTCAACAAGCCCCTCAGGTTCTGTGGGCCTCAGACTGCCCATCTAGAGAATGGGAATAGCATTACTTCAATCCCCTCTGGCAAATTTCTCAAAGTGTGTTCTGTCAGATTGTGGCCCGTGAGATACTCTTGGAGAAAAGAATTTGGTGGAAGAGGGAGTTTGGGAAATGGCACACTCTGCCTACCTCCTAAAAATCCTCAGTGCTTATTCGTATATTAAAGGCTCTGATAAGGACCGCAGGCAAGAACCTGAATAATTTGCTCAGCCAGTGTTTCACGAATTTATCTGACCAAGAATTCTTTTTAGCCTCGTGACCATGAACAATCCGGTTGGGGAATTCTGCCTTACACACGGCTGTGAGGCGTAAGGATGGAGGACAGAGGTCAGAATGCTGCCCCTCTGGAGATCGAGAGGGACCTCTGGGTTCTAGACCTTTGTCTGCGAAGATGTTGCTTGGCTGGGTGGGACAGGTGCTAGTGACAAGGAGAGTGGACCCTCCCTTGGGAAGGTGGGGTTACCAACTGGGGGGCCTCCAATCCCTCCCTCCATGGGCTTCCTGCCCATCCTTGCTTTGCTGGGCAGACCTGGAGCTCTGGGCGTGACGGTGACGGTGACGGGGATGGTGGTGCCTTGGCTCTAGGGGAGGAGCTCCTCACGCAGGCCGGTGGGACAGGCCAAGCCCTTGGCTCAGGGGTCATTGACAGGCTCAGGCCTCCATCTGGAACCTTCCTCCAGGGGAAACTTCTGGCTGAAGGTGGGGCCACGGAAACCCCATGGGGCCCAAGCACTGCTCTGAGGGGCTGTCACAGGGTCCCCTCCAGCTGCACAGCTAGGCCAGGGCTGCCACCACGAGGGATGGCCGGAGGGTCTCCAACGACGACCGCTGTGAGGGGCCCAGGTGTCCTCAAGCAGGGAGGACAGCTGAGGTCTCAGCTCCCGGCCCCTCCCCCCAGGCTGGGCCAGGACCCGGACCCCTAAGGACCAGTAGGGGCCGCAGCAGAGAGCGAGGGGAAAGGAAGCAGAGAGAAGGCGCCGGTACCTACGAGAAGGCTGTGCTGGCTCGATTTACCTGGAACACTTCGGTCTGACTGGGCTGCTGGTGGGGGTGCTGCTCACCGCTCTGCTGACCGTGGTGCTGGCTTTGCCACTGCGACCAGACTTCCGACGGCCGCCCTTGGAACTGCCCGCTACTCTGTCCACTCTCGGCTGAAAAGACCCGATGCACAGGACACCGCCTTTAACAGCCGTGTCGTGGCCCCGCGAGACCGAGAGCCACGGCAGCCCAGCGCGCCCGATCGTGAACGGTGCGCTCCACTGGGCCGGCGGGACAGCGTGTGCACGGCCCCCCGCGTGCTCGCACGGACCGACAGGTTACAGGTCACCTTTGCACCACACGGCTGGGGGGTGAGACCGAAGAGGGAGCTTCCTGTCAAGGGGTGCAGGCACGTGGTGGGGGGGGGGCTCTCCCAGAGCGCACCTGCTGGGGGCCGGGGGCTCGAAGCCTTGGAGCCCTGGCGCCCTGGGTGGGCTCACACGGAGCTTGGGCGGGCGTGTCTGGGGGGCCCTGAGCGTGGGCAGAGACAAGCCCTCCACGCAGCACCCCTGCAGGCCCCGGGAGGGAAGGCCTCTCTGCTCCTCCAGACCCCTCGTCCCCAGGCTGCTCTCTGCAGGAGCCTGACTCGGCCAGAGGAGGAGGTCACCTCAGCGTGCCCTGAGCTCCGCCGCCCTCACAGGTTTCGGGTAACTTGCTGAGGCCACACGTGGCATTCCACGAGGGCCTTCCACAGGCGCCCAGAGCCACGGCCTCTCCTCTTGCCTCCGAGGGTTTCTTAGTCCCGGAGGGCTTGAGGCCAAAGGCATCGGGGCTCAGACACGAAGCGCTTCCTTGTAGGAATGAGCACGTTAACGTGTAAGGACGGTGGCCTGGCCTCTTACCTCACAGGGAACATACAACAGGGGAACCCAGTAGAAAACAGGGGCACAAACCTGTCTAAACCGTTTTAAAGTTTCAGCCTAAGAGGATGAGCTATCTGGAGGCTCAGCCAGAAAAACTCAGGAACGTCTCTGCTCTTCCCAACGGCTCTGGTGCTCCCTGAGGGCCACCCTCCTCCCTGAGAATGGATGCTGGGCTCTGGAGCTGAGGCCACTAAGTGTTCAGGGAGAGCCCCAGCCTCCCCCTCTGTCCCCGTCTCTGTCTGTCTGTCTCACACACACATATCTGACACACGACCCGAGACACGAAAGTTATAATGAAACACCTACGTTCTCCCTAAGGCCTCCCGATGGGTGCTTCCCGAACTCCAGATGGTAACAGCTGGGAAGAGGCCTCCTACAATCAGACAGGGGCGTGACGCCCTGCTTCCAGATCAGGGATTAAATTTGACGGTGCTCACGGGACTCTGCTGTTTAAGAAAAATGCATCTTCTCCTCACGCTCACGAGATCCTGAGGCCAGGGGACTTCCTGCAAAGCAGCGTGTCTGTGGGCCGGTTTGGGCATCCAAACGTCTAGAACAGGCCTGGTCCACGCAGCAGTGCCGGGGGCGGGGGTGCAGTGAGGAGGCCGCCTGAGGCACAGGCCGGCCCACCTGCTGTCTAGGGGAGCATGGAGGGGCCCGGTCACCTTCGCAGGAGGCGACGGCGGGGCAGTCCAGGGGAGCTGTCATAACGGACCTGGCAGGGGGCGGGGGGGATGACCACTGCTCAGGAGGCCACGTGGGGCCCCCGCCAGCCACAACAGTGACTCCTTGCTGGGGTCTTGCCCGTCAGGAATTAATTCCCTCCACTTTCCTTTCCAGCTATGGCCACCACTGAGTCCCCCTGATTCATACGCTGGGGTCCTGGGCTCTGGCCCCAACCCAGGCTTGGTGCAGGTGTGCACACAGGCGGGAGAGTGGGACAGTGCCTCCAGGGGAGCTCACGGCACGGCGGGGGAAGGGGAAAGGCAGCGCCACACGGGCGGGAGCCACTGTGACCCGGGAGAGCGGCGAAAGTGCCAACTCTCAGGGGGACACCTAACTTGTCCTGGAAGTAGAGGAGCCCAGTAGGGGGACAGTCAGCAGCTGAGTGGGTGCGGGGCTAGGTGGCCTCGCCCAGGGACCTGCAGGTGGCTCCCGGGCTGAGGGTCCAAGTGTGACAGGCTGAGCGCGAGCCACAGCTCGGGTGTCCCACTGTGAGGGTGGCAGGAACCCGGGGTTCCCAGGCATGTGGAGGAGTGGCCTGTACACGCCTACGTGTTCAGGAACACGGCCGTCCAGGGCCGAGAGGCAAGGAAGGAACAGGTCAGGAGGAGGCCACTGCGGGGATGTCCGCACGGCACACGGTGCCTGAGTCCTGGGGTGCATGGTGGCGGGAGGACCTAACAGAGCCAGCGGACGGCCAGGAGCCGTGTGGTCCGTGTGGTCCGCGTGCGGTCCACGTCTCCGCTGGTCGGATGTGCACCGTCTGCTTCTTTAGGCTCCGGGCCTGGGGCCACGGCCAAGTCTCTGAGAACTGCCCGGCATCCCCGTGCCTAAAGCCAGCATCTCCCTTCTCCGGACCGTCCCCGTGGGGAAAGCCCAGCTAAGGACACTCAGGTCCAGCCCATGGCCCTGAACATCGTATCTCCGGGCCCATCCGCTTCCCTCCATCCCGGGCCAGCAGCTGTCTCCGGAATCCACAGCTCCCCCTCATCTTCCTAAAACTGCGCCAAACCAGCCCAGCCCGCCAGGGCCCCGAGAGCCTGTGTAGCCCCACTTCTGCTTTGCACCCACCCTGCCCCCCGGCCACCCCTTCCCGGGTGGCCCGCCTGCCGCCAGCCACGGACCCCCTCTGCGCCTGGAGGGTTCTGCCTGCGTCCAGAGCCCCACTGGATGCGAGCTTCCCAAGCCCACTCTCGGCTTGCGTGGCCTTGTGTCCTCTCAACCCCTACTTCTGCTCCCATGGGTGCTTCCCTGCGTTCATCGGCGTGGAACCGGGGAAGGGAACACACGTTCCCATGTCAGTCAGTCTCGGGGACTGCCGGAGACCTGGCAGGCGGTGGGACCGAAGCCTGCAGAAAGACGGGCTCATTTGTACTCATCACACACGCACGCTTGCACAGGCAATTCTTAAACTTCCGGGAAAGGACAGGCTCTTCTTAAATGTTTGCAGTAGAGGGGCGCCTGGGTGGCTCAGTGGGTTAAGCCTCTGCCTTCGGCTCAGGTCATGATCCCAGGGGCCTGGGATCAAGTCCTGCATCGGGCTCTCTGCTCAGCGGGGAGCCTGCTTCTCCTCTCTCTGTCTGCCTGCCTCTCTGCCTGCTTGTGATCTGTCAAATAAATAAATAAAATATTTAAAAAAAAATGTTTGCAGTAGTAAAACCACTCAACGGGATCGCTTCGGGAACGGCAGAAGGAGCCGAGGAAGGAGGGACGTGGAACTTCTGGAAACAGGTGTGTGCTGGGCTTTGACCTTATCTCATTTCCTCTTCCCGCTGACGCTGAGACGGCCGCATCTCCCACCGCTTCCAGACAAGGAACTGAAGCCTCCGGAAATCTGCCCGCTTGTTCTACCTGAAATGCCGGAGCCCCTTGGAACCGAGGTCTCTCTGACACAGGGCTCGCGTGCGTTCACTTGGGACACTGAGAGTTTATATCCGACGCCCACCAAGCCCCAGACACGGAGCAGAGAGCCTCGGCCATGGGGGCGACCAAGCCCAGCTCTGCAGGGGCAGCAGACGAGGGTCCGGGTCATCGGGATGGCCCCGAGCGCAGCGAGGGGGTGTAGGCTGCGTGGGGGGGGCAGGGAAGGGGATGTCACAGCTGATGGTCTTCCTCGGGGAAGCCGCCTCCTGGGCTGTGACCAACGGGCTGCGTTCACACCGTCAGACGGGAGGGTCCCGGGGAGGCCGTTCTTCCTGCCCCCGTTACGGAATCCGCGTGGCTCTGAGCCGCATGCGTGACCTCCGCACTCACAGAACAGCAGTGACTACGACACACAGCGCCGGGTGCTCTCCGCCCAGACCTCGGCCTGCGGAGCCACACCACCCGACCACAGACCGATGCTGAGGAGGCGAGAAACGTGGCCTGCACCCACCACGTGTCCACAAGCCCCTGGAGAAAACCCCAGGGGTCACCGACATCCTCGGATGCCGTGTTGTTTCGGGAGCTGTGTGTGTACGGCTGCAAACTGTGAGCTGGGCTCCCGCCATTCCCGTCTTTGCTCTGCCGGCTTCCTGACCCGGTCCGGGCTGCTGCGGCCCCGGCTGAACGTGGGGGCCCCGTCAGCCCCGCGGCCCAAGCAGAGCCCGCGCGGCGTTGCCACTGTCAGGGCCAAATGGGTGGACTTTCGGACTAGACTTCAGAACCTGGAGAAGCATGTGGGTTCCTAGGTTGTAGCAGGAAGGGACGACATCTTTCTCCCGAGACAGTTCTTCGACGTCCGAGGCCGTCAGGTCACTTGCTGACGGTTTCCCAGAGAGCTTCTCCTGAGGATCCCAGAGCTGCCGGAACTGCTGCTCAGAGGCCCTCTGCGGCCGGAGCGGGGGGGGGGCACGGTGGGTCTACCCAGGGTGACCCTGCCGTGCAGGGGACACGTCTAGAGACACCTCTCGTGGTCATAAATGCAGGGGGGCGGGTAGGGGGAGGCTGGGGACGCAGCTGAACAGCTACACGAAAAGGTAGCTCCTGAGAGAGAATTACGTGGCTCAAATCGTCCACAGCACTGACGCTGGGAGTCCTCATGGACAGAGTCAGCCAAGAGCATCCAAGTGCCAGCTTGTTCTAGAAATGCCTCCGGGTGGGGGGCTCCTGTAGGTCATGCCAAGGACACGTTTCCCATGCTTTCTGCCCAAGACCTCATTCTTCGTCGGTAACTGGGAGCGGTGGGAAGGTCTCTGATTCCCTAAATTGCTGTGAGAAGGCACACGGCTGAGTCGAGGCAGGACCTGGGGGTTCGGGGTGTGGTATCTGCAAATGTTCCAGGTCACGGAAATGCCAACTGCTCCCCCACCGCGCCTGCCCGGCCCCGTCCCTCATTTTTCATCCCCCTTCCCGCTGCAAACATCTTCAGACTCTTGTGGAAGGACACGTTCTCTCCGTCTTCCTCTCCGAAGCAGGCGTGCAGACGGACAGGCCTCCTTCCGGGAAGGCCGGTGACGTGACCGACGCATTTCTTGAGCCTCAGAAAAGACGCTCACACTCACGCCGTCGTGTTATCTGCTGTGACCCGAGAGGATCTGCAAGGACTCGTGCCGGGCATGTGCAGGGTGGGTCAGCTGCCCCTTCCTAAACTAGGACACGCGGAGGGCAGGAAGCAATGGCTTGTCCCTGCCTACCCGGCCTCTGTGTTTGGACGCGCACGGGTGAGACGGTCACGTCATTTAGACTCCGGGCGAGTCCGAGGAGGAGCACCTGGTCTGCCCTGGCCCCTTGGGCCACTTTCCCTGAGCAGCCGTGTGCTTGGCCCCTGCATTTCCCCAAGACACACGGACGCACTGGCAGGCAGGTGGGGAGACGGAGACGCTGCTGTTCAGGGACCTCAGGTCTCAGGGCTCAGCATGTGTTGTGGGTTTACTGCCCCTTCGCGCTGCCTTGTGGGGTAGCTGCCGCATGCTGGAATCACATCTCCCCCACCCGTTGGGCGAGGTTAGGCTCTGTCCACAGAAGGTGCTGGAGAGACCCACAAGCACCGAGGAAGGGGCTTCTCTCCTGGTTCAGATGTTTCTCTGTCCGCAGCGCGGGGACTGGCGGCGTGCAGGAGGCCCAGCGGCAGCTCCTGTGGGCTCCGGTCTGCGTGCTCCCTCCGGGGAGCGACCAGCCGAGGCCCCCAGCCCCTGGCCAGTCCACTTACCGCTACGAGGCTCTGTTCCCCGCACAGACACACCTTTGGGGAGGTGGGACCTCCAGGCTTGGAAAAGGAAGCTGCCACACAGTTTCACCGGCCTGTCCTCGCCAGGGCGTTCCGGCAACCCCATTAGCTAAGGGTGATTGTAGGAAGCGCCCCGAGCCATGACGACAGGTGTGGCGTCTGTGTCCTGTCTGCGCCCCGTCGGCCGCACCCTCCCCACCCAGCTTTTAGGAAGCCAACACCTGCACTTGTCAGCCCCTCAGTGAAGCGTTCTAGTCCTGCTTCCAGACTCTCCCCATCAAATGAGGTAAGACCCATGAGAGCCGAAACCAGAACCAGGACTGGAAACGCAAATGCATCAGTCACACGGCTCGGGGTCCGTCCACAGCCCCGAAATGGCGGGAGGGCTTTGGTCTGACTCCTGGAAGCCAGGGGAGCGAAAGGAGCCTGTGGCTCACGAAAGGAGCTGGAACAAGGAGGCCAGATTCCTCATTCAAGGAGGGAACCCCATACACCGGCCACCTCGAGGAGCCCCTGCAGAAGCCCGGGCATGGCCTGTTCCCCCTGATGTCAGTCACCCGGGCCCGCACTAGGTGATCGTCGGCTCCCCAGCTCTCCCAGACTCCTGCCCGTGAGACAGGGCCGTCGGGGTTCCGGAATCCGGCCCAGGACAGCTCGCTGAGCTGGGTACTGTGGGGGGTTGGGGGGCTGGGCCTGCGCACCCTCTGGGCCAGACCAGCAGGCCCCACGGCACTGCCATCTCGCCTGTGCCCTTGGAGGGGGCACTTGGGTCCCACGCACGGCAAGGTGAGAGTCCCCTGCCTGCATGAGAGCGGCTGGCGGGTCCACGGTCTTGTGTTCACTCAATGGCTGGCACCATCAGCAGGTGCCTCTGTCTCTTCCCCACGTACCCCTTCTTTACCGCTGTCTTCCCTGCACCCTCTCACTGGCTCGGGAGCACGTCCTGTTCATGAACCACAAGCACACTCTCTTCTCTCTGACCTGACCAAAGCCTGTCCTCCATGCCCGCCTCCACAGATCCCATTTCCCTGGAGCCCCTTGGAGTCGAGGCTGTTTGTTTTCCACTGGCTGCACGTCCCATGCACGGCCCACCCTACCCTCTGGGCCCCTCTGCACCACCGTCCCCTCCTCTGCTGGGGCCTCCTGCCACTGACCCACAGCTGTCCTTGGGGAGCCCATGCCCACCAGGACTGGCCCACCCTATGCTCCTCCCCCGCTCCCTGACCTCTTCTCCAGGGCCTGGTTTCCAAACACGGGTGACCGCTTCCTCCTGCCCTGCTGGGTCAAGGTCAACAAGGGAGGGATTGATGGTGAGCCCGCAGGAGCCCTGTCCGTGGTCTCCGTGCACTCACACAGTGGGGCCCAGCCTCTCATTGGTATGAATCAAGAAACCTCCACTGGGACACTCAGTCCCCACCTAAGTCCCATGTGCCCCTAATGACGGATCAGAGGACAGGGGCAAGCAGAGTCTGGAGACAAGGGCACGGTGACCTCTATCTGACCTCACCATGCCTCAGTTTATCTATCTGTAAAATGGGAGAAATCGGGCGTCTCCGTGAGAGTTATGGGAATTCAAACGTGCCTGTGCTGAGCAGGTAGTGAGCATCTGGTAAGTACTAGCCATGGTCCTAACTGTCGGTGGGGTCCTGTGAGTGCAGGGCAGCCAGGAGCGAATGGGGACATGGCTGCTGTGCCCAGATGGGGATCCTCTTCCATTGACAGCTGAGGCAAAGACCAGGGGGTAGGGGCTCCCTGGGGGCCAGCGGCTTCCAGAGTCCAGAGGTTTCTGAGTTGGGTGTCTGGCAGGCTAGAACGAGCAAGAGGCCGGGGACCCTTCCCTCCAGAAACGGGGACCATGTGGCTGAGTTCCAGTTGGGGGACAATACTCAGGCTTGGCTCGAGGCCAAGCAGGAGAACCCGCTCTGTGTGTACAAACAGGGGACGGCTGGCGAGGGATCAGGAAGTGCTGCGTCCGGGGTGGGACAGGGAGTGGGCAGCGGTGGACACAGCGGCTCCCCTGGGGCTGACTTGCCAGGTGGAGACCCGGGTATGCGGGCTCAGCCCCACGCTCGCCTGAGGGTATCCGTCCTGCAGAGAGACGCCCCGTGAGCCGCACGGGTGGGTCACGGTGGCCGCGCTGAGAGAGGATGGGCCCCAGCTCAGGAAGCTCAGGGCGCCTGGCAGCCCCTCCCGATCGAGGGGGGGCCCGGGCCCAGCAGACCCACATGGAAGCAGCACCACGGGAAGCGGCACCACGGGGAGCTGCCACTGAACCCCTATGGCCTGAGGTTCTGTGAAGCTGGGAGAGGAGCTCTGACATGGGATGGGATCCTTCCTGGGACGTTCAGCAGAGAGTGAACTTCCTCGCCAAGGGCCATAAAGGGTAAAACAGCACTTCGGCAGACAGGACTATAGTCCCAGAGCCTTGAAAATGACAAAATCGCCTCACACAGCTGAGACCCAAGCCCCCAGCGTCCGAGGGACACCACGGCACCTGGAAACCCCCAGGCATGGTCCCCGGGTTCTGGGAACTCAGGGCTCAGTCCCCCGAACTCAGGACGTTCAGAAAGCGTTTCTGCCGGCTCACCCGGGGAGTCCTGCCCTCGTTCCCCACCTACCAAACCCTGGCGTCCGGTTGGCGAGACTGGAGTAGGCGTTCCCACTGGGCGAGGAGGTAGCTGGGCTGGAGAGGGGGCTGTAGGAGGACGGGTCCGCCGGGTAGGTGTGGCTTGTGCCAATCCCAAAGGGAGATGACTGAGTCTTGCCGGACTGGGAAGGGATTTGCTATAATCAAGACACAGCAAAGAGAAGGGAGGCATCACCAGTAGGCCTCTGGCCTGGTCCCCAGGCCGCACGGGCTGACGGCAACTCCCCACGGCTCTCCTGCCCACCTGGGTCCAAACCTGGCGTCAGCCCAGCATGTGCAGGTCCAGAAACTGGGGCAGGTCCAGGTAAAGTCACCCCCCACCCTACAAGGATGGGGGTCCTACGGCTTTTGCTGATGGGGGCCTGGTACTACAGACACATGGAGAAGTCCCCTGGGCCACCAAATGCCCGTGTCATAGTGCCTACCAGGGAGTGGTGTGTGTCCCGGGGCTGGGGGTCCTCACCGCTCCGGCTGGGGCAGACGGGGTTCCAGAGTGGTGAGGGGGCTCGCTCCTCACAGAGTGTCTGTGGATCTGCCCCTCTCCCCAGCTTCCCGTCCACGGCAGCACTCGGGCCGTGGAAAGCACACGGGACTCTGCTGTTGGGCCCCTCAGGGGAGGGGAGGGGGCTGGTACTCAGAGCCTAACCTGTGTCGGAGCCGGGAGCCGAAGGAAGTCGGTCCCGGGTGCTCTGACCCGCCTGGGCCTGGGAACATCTCCCTCCCCAGAGCCCGTACCTGTCCGGGAAAGGGCGGCCGGCTCCCTGTCCAGGCCACCTGACTCTGGTTCAGTTGGCGGGAGATCTGGGACATGTTCTGGCCGGTCGACGAGGAGGACTGGATGTCATTCACGCCGGGCACGTGGACCACGGAAGAGCTGGAAGGGATGAAACCGCGTTCGTCCCGAGGAGACGCCTCACCCCCCACGCGGGCCCCCCAGGGGCACCCCTGTTCGCTCGCAGCAGCCACCTCTGTCCGTCCGTCCGTCTCTCTAGCACAGAACACGCCGGGACAAGGTGGCCCACGCGTGGCCAGCCCCCTGGTGCTCCTCCTCCCCCCTGGGGCCCTCTCTGTGTCACCTCTGTGGCCTGACTTGTGCTCCCCCCGGGCCCTGGGCCCCACTCTCTCCTCCGGGCCGCCCACCCCATGTGTCTCCGAGGGAGAAGCTCCTTAGCGTGAAAATCAGCCTCAGTGGGGACCCAGTGCCCTGTGCACTGGTTAATTCGTCCCCGTGGGGCACCTACGGGCTCTGGACTGTGGGACTGGGCCGCGGGCTATCAAGGGGTTGGTCTTGAACAGGACAGCCTGTCAGGGGACGCCCCACCCGGAGGACGCTGTGGGGAGCCGGCCTCCCACCCTCCCGCGTCTCCCATGTTCTCCGGTCGGTACGGGGCACTGGCTGGTGAGTCCCAGGTGCCTCTGTGCCTGGCCCCCTGCAGATGCCACCTCCGGGTGCCGTCTGGGCTCCCAGGCCAGCGGCACACCCCGCCACCCGCAGCGTTTTCCAGCCATGGCGATGTTACAGGATCCCACAACACGCACGATAAAGCGGGGAAGGTGGGAGCTTCTGTTTGGCTTCATGCCCTTTGTCCTGGAGCAGCTCAGGGCGGGACAGCGCTGTGGGCCCAGGAGGGAGCCAAGGGTGGGGGACCGGGCTGACCGCCGGTGTGGGTTTCAAAGAAAGGCAGTGTACGGGCCGGCACAGGAGAGTGGGTACGGTCTTACTGCGTGTGTTATCATACTTATTCTGTGCTCTCTGGTCCCTTATGAGATAGGGACACTCCAAGTGTGTCTGTGCCTCCTTGTCCCAGCCATCCCCCAAGTGGACAGCATTCCTCCTGCCGCCACCCCCTCCCTCAACATAAGGGCCCTTCCCCACTCTCCCTCCTGATGAGCCGATGGCCTCGGAAAGCCTCTACTGATTCCTGTTCTCTATGGGTTGGGTGTCTCTCCCCACACGCTCAGCCCTCCTGTCCTCCCAGGGCACTGATGGACGAGGGCCGGACCCTGTGCCCAGCAAGCCCGTGCCTGGCACGCCCCAGAACCCCCAGAGACGCCTGCCTCAGTGCACACAGGCTGTCACGGCTGCCAGGCCCACGGCAGGGCTCAGTGTGAGGACGCACTCAGGGGCCTGCAGTGACACCACTCTGCCAGAGCTCAGGGCGACTGACCTCCGACTGCCACATCCATCCCATGCCCTTCCCGCTCCCGCCAGCCCGGGCCCCTCAGATTTACAGGAAATCCGGATCATGACCCACGCCTAGCAGCTCACAGATATCCATCTCTCCCTCCCTCCACCCACCCCTCCTTCCCTCCCTCCCTCCTTCCTTCGACCCATCCATCCATCTCTCCCTCTTTCCCTCTCTCCCTCCATCCATCCTTCCCTCCCGTCCTTCCCTCCCGTCCTTCCACAGACGAGCAGTGAGAGAGGCTTTCCCGAGGCCAGACTGTGCACAGGGGCCACCGTCCCGACCCCCTCCCCGCACAGCCAGCTGGCCACAAGCCGGCTTCTCCTCCGTCATTGCCCTCTCCTGTTTCCATGACAACAGCCTCACCCCGGCTTAGCATCTGGAGCGGGACAACGTGTCCTGTGAGCCACCAGCACCTCCCTGTCCACGCCGCCCCCCGGACCTTCTCCTGGACCCTGTTTCCCCAAGCTCCTCTTCCCCTCCGGCTCCCCAGTGTGGCATTCAAGGCCTCCGCAGCCTCCTCCACAGCCTCCTCTTGCTTCGCCCAGACCCCGAGCCTCTCCCTGCCTGCGGCCTCCCAGGCCTCATTCAGCGCGTTCCGGAGGAGGTCCCTCTGCGTCCCCAAGCGGCCACGTGACCTTTGCTCCCAGGCTCGGCTCACAGTTGGCCAGGCCTTCCCAGCTTCCAGCTCCTCACCTCCAGCCTCTGCCCCCTCCCTGCTGCCTCCGTCCAGACCAAGGATCTGGCAGCTGGGGTTGGGGTCAGTGTCGGGAGGACCCGATGAGCAGGTGCAGGCTGGTGAGGATGGCATGGCAGCCGCTTCCTGGGGGACCCCGCCTTGTCCTGCTGGCCGCAGACCAGAGGTGCTGCCACAGCCCCCGCCCCCCGCCCAGTGCGTACCTGAAGGCCTTCCCGGAGTGCCCCGGGGGGAACGGGCTGCCCTGGGAGTAGATCTGCTGCGTCCCGGCTGCGGGCGCTGAGCTCATCATCTTCTTGTCCGCTAGAAGAGCACAGCGAGGGTGATGCTCAAGGGCTCCCCGTCCTCCAGACCACAGTGCGGGCAGCCGGGGGGGCAGGTGCGGGGCTGGGCGTCCCCAAGCAGGACAGACGCATCCTGGCTGCCCGTCCACGTGTCCCTGCCCGCCCTTGCCTCTGCGCCCTCCGTCTCCCGGGGCCTTCTGTGCACAGGAGGGCGCTGGGCTGTCCTCCGGCACCAAGGCCTGGCCATGTGCCCCAGAAAGCAGGCCCGTTCCAAGACTTGGGAAGATGGAAAGGACCAATGGACGTTCTTCCTCAGACAGGACTACTTCCATGCCCGTGGAGGACACACAGAACCGTGGCTCGGAGGAGCCATGCCGGAGTGCAGAGCCCAGCTCTGCCCTACGATGGGGCAGGGGGGTTGGACATGTTTGTTCTAGAGCCTCTCGCTGACCTACGATGTCTAAACTCCTATGCCCGTTGTTCCCACGACCCCTGACAGCCCACCCACAAGACATGGGAACAAAGGACATCAACGTTAGTTACGTGGCAAGGATGTGGGGCCTACGCAGACCCCTCGCCTGTACCCGTCTCTGGCTTGGTGGGGGATCCCCCAGGGTGGACATGAGCAGCGATGGACGCTCGGGCTCGGGGGCTTGTGGCCGAGGGGACGGCGTCAGTGTTCACGTGCTGAATCTCCCACGTGTGCAAACCTCCCCTGTGACGTTTTGTCACGCTGAAGCCCTGAGCAGTTTCCCTGGTCCATTCCCTTTGCTGCGATGACAGGGCGCCTGGAGGAAACGCCGACAGGGCGGAAGGGCCTGGCCTCTCGGCCTGCGTTTCTCATGTGGTCCGCAGGCCCACGTCTTGCAGATGAAGACGCAGCTCGAGGTCCCGGGGAGCGGCGCCCGAGGGACTTCTCGTGACTTTTCACTTAAGGTGAGCGATTCTTCTCACGTATCCTGGGTGGTTTGGGTCAATGAGAAGCACATTTTTCCCTAACTGCTCTGAAACATTTGTAGGGCACAAAATTGTGTGTATGGAAAGTCTTGATTTTATTATTTGATCTTCTATAGTTTTCTTCGTGTTGTGACTTTGATCTGCTTGATGTGTCGGAGATGAAGAAACGCACCTTGAGACTCCCGCCGCAGCTTGGTTTTATCGGATTTTCGTGTATTTCCAGTTACTCTTTCCCACGTTCCAGGGCTCACGATACACGCACCTCCCCATCAGGTCACAGTGTAGAGCAGCCCTGTCACCCACGGCGCTCGGATGACGGTGCCTTCCGGGGTCCGCGGGCACCAGGCCCCCACCCCTCCGTGCCCCACAGTTCGCGGCACGAGGTTGGACACGGCCCATTCGGCAGCCCGTGACCCAGGAGCTGCCTGTCGGGTCCTTGGACACCCGTGGATTCTACCATCATGACATTCAGACTTTCTTATGATTTCACTTTTTTCCTGAGTGTTTTGCAATTTGCTAAAAACGTCCTTGTCTTTTCTTGGAAGCGAGACTTCCTCCCTTCTTTTCTCTTCCCTCCTTTCAAGAGTGGCTATTTTTGAACACACGGGAAGCTATGCGGCTCTAGAAATATCGGAGGAAAAAAAATACAGGCCAACGAGAAATTTCTGTTTATGACCCTAACCCAAGATGCGCCCGGGTCTTTGCCGAATCGGCTGGGTTCTGGTTTTTCCACATCTTCTGTATCTTCTGGCAATTTGTACCCTGGTCGTTGGGGTTCCTGGTGTCTTCTTTGCACTCCTGCTTTCTGAGCCCGCCCCTTCCACCCCTGCGTTCTGTGTTCTGATTCACCCCACAGACAAGCCCAGACCCCGGCAAGCCATGTGCTCGGGAGCTCTGGGTCGATGGCCCGTGTCTGGGAGCGTCGACCTGGGGCCTCCCATGTGCGGGCGCAGCCTGGCGGCTGGACAGGTGGGGGCTCTCCCGTTCTCCTTGTCGGCCAGCTCTCCCGCTTCGGTCACCTACTGGGAATGTGTCTTGTCTGTGACACATCACAGCTTCACGTGGATTTCCTAGAAACGCTGCAGGGTGTGGTCCGACGCCTCAGGCTTCTCTGGGGGGAAGAGAAGACTTTGAGACGTGCTACCGTTTGCTCTCTTCTCCGCCAACATCGAGAGCCCCTGAGGAAGGTGGGCAGAGTGTCTGGGGGCCGACAGGTCACCGCGCCCCACGGGTCAGCACGCGTGGCCCTCGTGGGAGACGGCGCTGCCCCTTCCTCGGCTGCCCAGCGGCTGGTCGCAGCCGGAACGACGGCCCCGTCGGCAGCGCACGTGGGGACGCCAGGAGGGCTGCGCCTGGTCTTCCCTCGGCTGCGCTCCTTAGCGGATGCCCACTGCACGGCAACTCGCAGAAATTCCTTGACTCCCACAAAACGGGATCCTTCTGCTGAATTTTGGAATGACACAGACCTTCCCAGATTGTGTATTTTGCTGACCTTAATGGTAATCCGACTGGAAGGGGCAACGGGGTGCACGGGCGTCACAGGACACCTCAATCCAGTACGCACCACTTTCTCCGGCGACGGCGCCGACGGAGGCAGAGGCCACCCGATGACTGCGATGAGCGTCTGGGCACCCAAAGGCCGTTAGTTTCCAACCCTCGAATGCAGGAGGCGTGCGGTCCGGGGCCCCAGGGAGGGGCGAGCGGGGGGGCGAGGGTCCACCGGGCTCCTGTTCTGGGTGCTCTCGCACACGGAAAACCCACCCGCGGGGGCCTTTCCCAGGGGGGCACCCCCCCCCGACGGCCCAGCCGCCGCGCCCCGCCCCCCACCCCCGCCAGGCCCCTGTGCCATCGGGAAACTTACATGCACTGATCCCCGCAAACATCTCAGCGAACCGGGGGTCCCTTTCCTGGGAGAAGATGGCATCCGCCTTCTCCACGGACTTCCCGGCTTCATGAACGCCAGCCGGCAGGTTGGGGACAGGAACCTGTTTGCGCATGAAAATACGACCGTGTCCCACATGTGAGACACAGAACATCACCTTCGTTGGGTCCCCTCCCTCCTGTCTCACTGACATTTCTGGCTGGACGGTTTTACAGGTGGGGGTTTTGGGGGCTTTTCTGTTGACAGAGGCCAAGGACAGTCGGGGTGGGGGTGTGAGTTGGAGGTCACGGAAAGGATGATGGGGTCACACCGATCACTTCCAGGGAGATACAGAATAATCGCGTACTCTAAAGACCAGGAAACGTGTGGTTTCCCAAGGAGGCCCGCTCTCTGACACAGCAGGAAAGGCAGAGGGAAAAGGAGGGGACAAGGGAGAAGGGAGAAGGGAGGGAAACAGCGCAGGGAGAGGGGGGACCCAGGGCAGGACCAGGCGTGGGAGCAGATGGGGACTGGACCAAAGCAGGACGGACGGCTGGGCAGTGGAGGGCTGACAGGGTCCGGAGCTGCCTCCACCGGCTTCCTAGTTTGTGAGATGGTGTCTGGAAAGCTACCATGGGCCCGCCATCTCTGTACTGGCCAAAACCTGCCACCCGGGCTTCACGGGTCCTGCCTCCTTCATGGCCCAGTTCTGTAGAAGGGTCACGGGAGACCTGCATGGGAGTGAGGCCTCTATACTGAGTGTCTGGACGGAATAGTTGCGCCTGCTTGGCTGGGGGAGCAGTGGGGGAATCAAGCTAAGGGTCGAGTGCAGTCCCGGTCCCTTGGGCTGCAGACAGTTCCCAGGAGCTCACCTGCGATAAGTCATAGGACGACAGCCCGTCCCGCTGGTGCACTTCCAACTCCGCTTGCTGCTGCTGGAGCTGCCTGAGGGACACAAAGGCAACAGCGTCACCAAGAATGGATGTGGAGACCGTGGGGCAGGACCAGAGCCCGCCCCGAGCCCCACACCACAGAGGAGACACCCGATGGACCCCTAGACGGGTTCGGTTTTTATTTGCTTTATTTTATGAAGACTCTTTAATGCCTCAAATCAAGACCCCAGCTCTGTCCTGGAGGCTGCCTGCATTTAGGAAATAAATTTTGGTTTACGATTTCTTCTTACGCAGGTAAAAAGACTTCAGGACAAATTCCGATCGACGCAGAAACTCTGGTGACTCTGGACTCCCGCAGCATTACTGTCTCCCACGCAAGAGTGCAGAGGGGCTGCTGGGGCCTGCCCGCCCGCGGGCGTGAGTTTACGGACCTGGACCTTGCCCGGCACAAGGCACACCCCAAGCTGTTCCTTTGGGGACAGAAAGAGCCTCCTTATAGGAAAAGGCTACTTTATGTTTCAGATGATGGAAACCGTGCTCCTTCCAAGGGGCAGCGAGCACTACAGCAGCTCAGAGCCTAAAAATGGGGCCGGACGACAGCGTCGCTTTCAACTCTGAACGCCAACGAGAATGAGAGGCGAACGGTGATCAGCAAAGTGCTGACCAACGTCACACACACACCCATGCCCGGGGCTCAACGGGGAGGACGCGAGGGACCGTGAGAGCGTAAACACGCAGGCATGACACAGAGACCGGCTACTCATAGAATCGGTGGGGACAGGAACCACGTCCACTGTTTGGACAGCGAGTAAGCGCGAGTCTGAGCAAACTCATAGAACCAGTCTTCACCACGAGGCGGGTAAACCACGCTGAGCGCGCTGGCCTGGTGCGGAAAGGCCACGCCCCGCTGGGGAAGTGCGCGGGCTCACGGCCTTCCTGGCGCCCCTGACAGATCCCATGACACGTCCACTCCTTCCAGGAGTCGCCCTGCTGCTGGGGCTTGTGGAGGGAATGTACCCAGCAGCCAGAGACGAGCGTGGTCTACACGGAGTCGGCGGTGAGAGGGGAGCGACCGTGTGGACCTGTTGAGTCACTGAGCGCGCACTCCCGGCTGTCCCATGGCGGCTGCTGCGAGGACCGTCGTGGACGCAAGAAGGTATGGTCAGAGCGTGTGGACGAGCTCAGGACAAAATCTGGGCGCTGGGACTATGGCCACGGACAGCACATGGCCCACATGGCAAACAAAATTCGGAGAACGTCTCTTCCATGTTCGTGTTAACTGGCCAGACTTTCCTTATCCATTGTCGCTGTGTGTTTTGAAGCCAGAGTAATCTGCGTGGGTCCCTTCTGAACACCTGGGGGGTGCGGGTCGTCTCCCCCACACCTGCCCTGCGCTCTGAGCCTGGAGGCAGGGGAGGAACCCCTCAAAGATGCCATCCCCTTCGGTGGGGGCCAGAGGCACGGGGGCTGGGGGCGGGGGCACAGAAAAGGCAAGTCTGCCAGCGAGCCCAGAAGTCAAATGCAGGGAGGGCAGGAGCCAGCAGAGGAGCGTCCCCGCAGAGGGGGTCCTGTGGGGGGTCCTGCTCGGGAGGAGGCCATGTGGTCTGGCCAAGGGGAGCTGCCAACTGCAGCAGGCCAGCAGGAAGGACACCTGTGTCCTCTGCACACTTACCCGGAGCCCCTGCTCTCACGGCAACTCTCACCGGGCTCACACAGGGAGCCCCAAGCCCTCCCCGAGGATGTCTGCTGAACTCCCTTCACAACAGAGCGCCCCAAGGCCTGGAGAGGTGGGGTGCACAGAGAAGCCCCATTGCTCTGAAAAGGGTTTGGGGCAGTGGCCACCTCATGGCATGGAGGTGAGGCAGGCCCAGGGGATCCACTGTGCTGGCTGGCGACGAGACTGGTGGGACATGCGGCCGGACGGGAGCCTGGCCTCAGTGGCAGCTGCGCTCCTCCTGCCCTGAGACAGGGGAGCCCCCAGACTCTCACCCCGCTGCCCCCAGCCAGTCCCTCCAGTGGCTGTACAGCTGGAGGCCCGAGGAGAAGGGGCGCACACCATCCGGTCCACAAAAGTTAACGGCGGCTTACAGACATCCAGGCGCCCCGAGGCTGCGGGTGGTGTAGACGGAGCATGCTAGGCCGTGTAGGTCCAGGAGCGGCTGCCCAGCTGGCTGACCACTTCCGCTCCCCAAGCAGGGCAAGAGCCGGTCCACAGCACCCACCCGAGATAGGGACCGCGTGGGCCAGTCTCGGCTTCCCTCCTCTGCTGGGGAGCTCACTGCTTTCCAAGGCGGCCTGCTCCCTCCTTAGGCAGAGCTGATCATGAAAATCTGTGCCACAAACAGCCGGAATCTACCTCCTGCCACTCCCACCACCCGAGAAACACAACCTAAGCCGAATTCTGTCCCCTAACTCTTCTCCAGCGGCCAGAGAGAGGGACAGTGTAGACACCACTCACCCCCACACCGCGCCCTTCACGTGTGGCCCCCCTGGGAAGACCTCTCAGAAGACAACCTCGCTGGGGGACCCCTGACCAGTGTATTTAGATCCAGCCCGGGTGGGCTGTCTGTCCTGGGAAGCTACTGAAACGTCCACAGCAGGCTCTGGGTTAGACCCAGAGGAGAGGACAGGACGTGCAGACCCACGTGGAAGGGGTCCTCACGGCGCGGACAGTGTCTGGGAGGACAGCTGGCAGGAAGTGTGGTGTGTTCCCCGGGTGCAGGGAGAACAGACGGCTCGTCTCCCGCCCTGGGTGCGAAAGCCCAGGGGAAAGGTGAGCCAGAAAACACGGCACGTTCCCGCAGGCCGTCTGCACCCACACCCACAACACCTGGAAACAGGGGCACTAAAAAGAATTTTTAATTGCTATTTCAAAAAATTTTAAAAGAACGTAACGATCTGTAGAAAAATCGTACCTTTCTTTCTTTCCTTATTCTTACTCTAGGGTTTTACTATTTTGGTTACATCCCAACGGCATCACCTACCATCACTCACTCACGGGGCCCCTGAAGCCTGAGTGCAGAGCTCAGGGCTGGCCCCGGCCACACCGTCCTCTCTCTGCAGCCTGCCCATTTCACGGATGCACAATGTGGCGCTCAGAGTCCCGAACACGTGCCCGGGACGGTGCACACAGCACTCAGACCCATCTATGGACCCCACACTCAGTCCCACGACGTAACAAGGACCATTACCCAACATCTTCCATTCCAGAGCGGCAGAAGGGAGAGCAGACCTGTGCTCTGGGGTTTCTGTGGGATCAGACCAGTGAATGCCTCTCTCCTTCATAACTTTCCCAGAGCCCAGGCTTCAGCCCACCTGCGTTTGTCCAAGGAACACCGGCCGCTCCCGCCTCTGGCCCAGCCCATGTCCCACCAGGGCACAGACTATCGGGGAATGGGCAAGACCACGGCGTGGGGCTGTGTGCCGGGCGCCCCCGTGTAGGTCTGCACTGCAGGGAGGAAGGGCCCGCACTTCCACTGTGTGCGAGGACGCCAGCAAGGGCCATGGGCACGCGTGTGGGAGCTTGCTCTCTGCTCTGTCCCCTTCTGGGCCCGAGGAAGCTCCTTCCAGGGGGAGGTAGGAACCAGGGTCTCTGGCGTGGCCAGCAGGTCCCCAGGGGTCTGACCGCGCCCCTGTGGTCTGGACACAGCCGCCCCATCCGGCTGACTTTGGTCTCGGTGCCCATAACGGCACACCCGTGGAAGAAATGCTGACTCGCAGGCGCCCATCGTGGGAAGAAGTCTGATGGGCTTCCTTGGACATTTCACGGCAATGGAATAAAAATAAGCTTTGGTAGGTCTGCAAATTCCAGGGGGGCGGGGGAGGGCGTGGCTGCTCTGAGCTCCACCAACAGCACGTGCACGGGACCCCGCGGCCCACCTCCCAGTCTGCTGGGGACGAGAGCCAAGGATCCCACATCAGGGCCGTCAGGCCCAGGCTTTCCATCAGCGTGGCCTCCCTGCGGCAGAGGTGTCTGGGGCTGGCCCAGGTGGCGGGGACAGCCGACGCTCCCCAGACAAAGGGTCTTCCTCAGCCTGAGGAAGAACGCGACCCGCCATCACGGTGTCAGATGCAGCAGAGACCGCAGCTCTGGGAGAACCGGGATCTGGCGAGGAGCCCTGGGGCTCCCTGAGCCCGACCGGCTGGAGTGAGGCTAACCGTGCTCGCCGCTAAATGAGCGCCGTCTGGATGCCCACCGGCAGGACCCCGAGGGCCCGTCCTGGGGTTTGGAGTTGATTCTACGGAGGAGTGGCAGGAGCGCATGATGGCGACATCTCCTGGGGCCACGTGGGCTGCTCAACGTGGGCTGGACGGAAGGCAGGGCGAGCTGGTCAGGAAGGGGACAGAGGATCCCCCGACAGGGCGGAGGTCTCCGCGGGGCACTGGGGAACAGGCGGGGAGGGGGAGATGGCCCAGAGGGGCTCCCAGATAGAAGCTGTAGGGCCCCGTTCTCTGCCAGGTCATCTGCTACAGGTGCCTGGGAGGCTGGGACGGGAGACAAGTCCCAGGCTGGGGCTTGGTGACTGGGAGAGCGGGCCCGTCCCTGGCTAAGGTCTGCAGAGATGAGGAAGGTCACCCGCTCTCACAGCCCACTCCAGGCTCCAGTCTCCTGCAGTCCCGGGGGGGTGGGTTGCTGGACGCAGTGGGCCCGCACTGAGTACGTACGGACAGACGGCTGGCGGGGGGCGAGGGACACCACACGACCAGATGTAGTGGGGGCCTGAGGAAGCACGCAGACCAGCACAGAGAGCATCCGCGGTCACGAAGACCTACGGTGGCCTTGGAACAAGGCCGTCAGGACCTGCCAAGGGAGAGCTTCACAACCCGCTGAAGACGAGCCGGCACCGGCCAGCCGCTAGCTCGTGCGTGTGCAGAAGCACCGGCCCCCCCTCAGAGCCCACGCTGTGTCTCCACAAGACAGACTCGGCCCCGAGCACACGCACCGCACGGACACGGGTGCTGTGAGCAGCAGGCAAGACCCCAGGCTGTGCTTTCTGCCCTTCTCCCTCTGATGTCGCGGGAGCCAGCGCACGGGGCTCAGAGACCTTCCTCTCAGCAGCCTCGCACACGGGCTAAGCACGGCACAGTCCGTTCTCCAGGCGGTTCCTTCCACACACTCCTGCCCGATGGCGGCCTGCCTTTCTGGCCCCGAGCCCTGAGCACAGAATGACCTTCCTGCGGCAGTGAGTCTGCCTACTGCCGGCCGAGCCCAGCCAACACGTGCCGAGGGCCGCGGGCTCGCCTCCTGGTCGTCACTGCCCTCTGCTGCCCACAGTGGACGTCTCCCGCCACCATCACCAGGAAAAGGTCGCTGTCAGGTCTGAGGGGGCGTTCTCATCCCCTCCAACCCCACAGAGCTGCCCGGAGCAGCTGTCCTGAGACACGGGACACAGCCTGTTGGCCCCAGGCCCCTGCCTCAGAGCTCACAGCAGAGCCTCTGCGGTCCCTGAGGAGCATGGTCCCACCTGTCCTTCTGGGCCCTGGGGCAGCGCTACCCACGGGAAGGCTGAATCGGAGGCTGTGGGCAGAAGTGCTCCCTCTCTGGCCCTGCGTCCTCACTGCGTTCCTCTGTCCAGGGAACACGGCCCCTCCCTGGTGGTGGCCGCCCCACGTGTCCTGGAACCTGCCCCGGGCCCGCGTCCTCCCAAGGGGCTCTGGGAGCACTTGTCACCAAGGGTACCCACCCCGGATGGCTGATGCCTGTACAAACATGGGCCTCAGTGAGGACAGGTGGAAAGTAGAACAGAAATAAAAACCCAGGAAGGGGGGCTTCACCCACCCTCTGACCCAAACCAAGAGGACTCTGCCAGATGCCCGGCTAGGATTGGGTCTGAACCCCACGGGGGACCCAGACGTGCTGCAGAGCTGACTCGTGCCCGGGCCAGCCTCGGGTCTGAGAGCAGGGCGCGGGCTGTCCCCATGATGCTGTGGGACTCCTCTCATCACCTGGGGGGGGACAGCCCTCCGCCCCCACAAGCCAGGTAGCGGGCGCCGGCAGCATACAGGTGTGGGGGGTGTGAGGCCGCAGGGTGGTTGGTGACGAGGCTGCGTCAGAGACCAGGCGGCTCTCACCGACCCCCAGTCATTATGCTGACATGAGAAGAATGAAGGTTCTAGAACTGCGTCCAGGGCCCCGCGTACTAGACAGGCTTGCCTGTCTGCACGACCAACAGCGGCAGCTGATGTGGCTGCAGAGGGACCGGGACAGAAGGTACCAGCGACCGCGTGAGCAGACACTGACCGAGCCAAGCTGGCGTCCTCCCCCCGGGGCTCCCACTGCCCCCACCGGCTGCCCCCAGGCCGGGAGTACACGGTCACCTCAGCCATGAGACCCTGGGTCCGGGGGGGGAGACGGGCCCGGGGCTGCAACAGCCTCTCCACTCTCTCAGCAAGGACCCTCCTCCCCACATGGAGGAGGCCGGGGAGTGACAGACCCCGGTCATACCGAGTTTACCACGCAGCTGCAAGACCCTCTCGGGCATGGGGGAAACACAGCCGGATCTGCGGCTGCCGTGCGTACCCGCTCTTCCTACAGCCCAGAACGGCGTGGCTGGAAGACGGAGAAGAGCCACAGCGCCAGGCAGGCCAAGGCAGGAGGAGCAGAGGGACACGAGGGGGTCACGAAGTTTGGGGGAATGACCGGTGATGAGCTGCCCGATTGCTACGGCCACTGGGAAAGCGAGTGAGCAGAGTCGGGGGCCAAGGCCAGGCTGTGAGGGGGACAAGGGGATGGGGCCCCGACAGAGGGCTGGCAAGCCCGGCTAGCAGAGAAAGACTGGAGGGCCAGGGAGACCGGGAGCTCCCCGTTCGGGAAGCCAGAGCCGGTGCCAAGTCTCGAGAGGAGCCCATGGCAGGGCCTGGAGAGGAGCGTGGCCCACGGGAAAGGGAGGATGTGCTGGGAGGGCCTGATCGACTCCGGGGACCCTCATTCCTGCCACCAGGAGGAGGCAGGACGATCTGCCCGGAACTTGAAGAAGCAAGTGCACCTCCAGAGCCCACAGCGGGTGGGGCCAGCCCGGGAGGGGCGAACCGGGACACGGTGGCAGGCGCCACTCTGCACATCGACACAGTTCCTGTCAGCCGCGGCTGGCCCCACACGCCAGGTCCAGCCCCACGCCCGCCATCCCCCCACACGGCTTCACAGGCACCATCTACATGCAGGACCCTAGGCACAAGGCTGTTCTCCCCACTTTCCAGACAAGGCAACTGAGCCTTGGACGACACAGCGACCTGTCCAGCGGGCAGCCGGAATCAAAACCCAGGTCAGCCGTGCCAAGGAGCCTCGCATGAGTGGACCGGACTGTCCAGCTCGGGGCCTTGTGGGCCAGGAGCAGGGCTGAGGCTGAGACACAGGGTGGGACTGCCCGGGGAGGAGGCCGGGGCACCCTGAGGGGAACGCCCCAATCCAGGCATCCGAGAGACACAATGGGGCCAGAGCCCTGAGCAAGCTGGCAAGTTGTGGTCGCCAACCGGGGCACCATCACTGGGACGGCTGTCAGAAGAGGAGGGGAGATGGCAGGGGTGACACCTGTCAGAGTTGGGCGTGGGAAGACACAGGACAGCAATGTCACTGACCCACGTGGGAACAGAGGAACAGTTTGACGGCAGATCCTCTCATGCCCCGGCACGTGGTGGGGCCCCAACACCAGCTCACGTAGCCTTGGACGTCCTTTTGCCTTTGATCATGCTGGTTCTCTGCCCTTGCGTCCCTCGAGAACAAATCCCGGGAGGAAGGGTGACCTGCCTGTAGCTGGGAGCCTGACCTCCAGCCTCACAGCAGCCCCATGGAAGCACTGTCACACCCCTTTGCACGGACGGGACAGTGAGCTCTGAGAGGTGACCTGACACACAATTCCGGGTCACAGGAAGCGGGGTGAGCCTGGAGCCCGGGCTCTGGGAGAACATGCCTGCACAATGGGGAAGTGGTAAGCTGGGACCATGGGGCCTGGAGCCGGAGGAACGTGTGTGGATGACTGAGCAGCAGGGGGCCCGTGTGTCCCTACGTTGCCACCCCCCAGACCCTGGGGCTGCCGCAGCCCCAGCCTTGCTCCCCAGCCCTGCTTCCAAAGGGCCAAGAAATCAGGCCCTTGCAGCAGGGATGCCTGTAGCCGGAGGGCACCTGGCTCGGCCCTGCTGCGCTCTGCGTGCCAGGGGCAGAGCGAGGCCCAGCAAGCAGGATACCTGCATCGAGGCTGGGGGGTGGGGCAGCCATGGGGGCTGTCCCTCAGGCTTGGGAAGCAGGGGCAGGAGCGTGGCAGGGCAAGGGAGGGGAAGCCGCAACGCAGCCCACAGCCCCCCTCTGCCCTAGGCCTGTTCCTCGGGTCCCGCGGGGGCCACCGGCTGTGGGGGCGCTGGAGCCCATGGGGAGAGAGAATGCTCCAGCCCCGGACTCAGAAAAGGTGCCCTGACCTGGCTGGGGGCGGGGGGTGCACGGCAAGTACGTACTTGACGTTGGTGTTGGTGCAGATGACGTACTCCATCTCGTCGGAGTAGGGGTTCTGGAACGTGAAGCTGCTGGTGCGTATCAGCATCCACTCGCGCGTCTTGGTGCGCAGCCGGTACATGACCGACAGCACCTGGCCCTTGAGCTTCACCACCTGCGGAGACACCGGTGGAAGGAGGTCAGTGCCCGGCGACGGGCGAAGCCCCTGGGGGCTCAGAACGGGTGCGCGGTGGGGCCGGCAGGACAGGGACAGGGAACGAGCGCGGCTGGGGGCGCTCTCCATCTCTGGAGCCGCCCCACACTCTGCCACACGCTCAGCGACACCTGCCTTGTACCCGGATCTCTCAGCTTTTTCAAATGGCTCATGACGCTCTATACGCCGAGTGCCCCCCTCTCCGGCCGGGCGGCTAGGTTGCTCTGGTCTCATAGCAGCGCCCCACTCCTCCGCCGCCCACATTAGGTGCGTGGTTACATTGTATCGGGGCACTTGCTGCTTCCTACCTCACGTCCCTAACCCCGTGTCTATGCCACAGCAGGGCTTCCAAACCGCTTCCCAACGTCCATCCTCACCGGGGTGTGACTGTTTACAAAGGTTTAATACCAAGTCCTAGAGAAAGTAAGTAAGCTGCCCAAGGTCAGACAACGCTGCTGGAAAAGCTGGGAAGGAGCCAAGGTCTTGCTTCCAAACTACAATGTGTTTTTCCTGCCCTTGTTCTCCCTGCAGACACACACGATCTGGGCACAAGAAGATGCCGAGCTGTGGGTGTGCACGCGCAGGGGCAGCTGGGGTGTGCATGGTGCACGGGCAGGCCAGAGGGCACGCTCGGCTGGCAGCTCTCTAGGCTGCAGCAGAAACAGGAGTGGCTGCGAATGACTGGCGGGTGGGCGGAGGCTTGGTGTGAACATAGTCCCAGCACAAAGCAAGGCGGCGGTGCTCTCCTCTCTGCAGGCCTGTGTTCTCCAGATCCTGGGGTTGCTCAGGACAGAGAAGGCTCTGGGCTTAGGGCAGCTGGGCTTACTGACCATGACTCCAAAGTATGATCAGAGATAAGAACAGGGCCCTGGCCCCAGGCTCAGGGAGCGCCCGTCCCTCCTCCTTAACTCCGTGACTTGTAGTTTATTTCTGGCTGAATGTCTGTGAACAGTCTAGGGACAGGGACAGGGAGAGACCTCTTGGTCACCTGAGTCCTGTCCTTCTCCTCCCGCCCTCAGCCCCAAGCTCGGCATGAAGGGGGCACATGGAGCACCGTCTCTGAATTCTCGACGGGGCTTCTGGCCCCATGAGCGGGGCTGACACAGCCTGGGCGCCCACCCTCTTTCAGCAGCGCCCCTGGGGAAGTCAGAAGGAATGAAACCTGGGGCTTGGACTCCCTGGCGGAGAGCCTGAGTGATAAGAAAACCAGACCAGAGCCCAGAAGGATGTACACGCTGGGTGAGGCGAGGCCCGGAGGCGCAGTGGCCACGCCTGGCGGCAGGGGTGTGGTCCCAGCAGGAAGCTGGCTCTTTCCTCCCAGGACTGGCGCTCCAGGCCACATGCCCCTGAGGTCACCATTTCTGAGGGGGTCCTGTGGGACAAGACACAGGGAAAACCGGTGGTCACCTTGCTCCCTCTGAGACCTGTGTCCTTGGGCTCCCTGAAGATGCCACACACAAGTGTCTGTCCTCACGGAACACTTGAGACAGTGGGGGACCCCTTAGCTTCCAAGCGGCAGACACTTGCCAAGGCGCCATCTGTGCATGAAGCTGGGCCCTCAGGCGGGAGAAGGAGCAGCGGGAGGGAGCAGCAGCCCCGCACCCTCCCGGGGCCCGGTTCCGGCTAAGTGTGTGATCCAGGTCACTTCGTGTGGGCCTCCCTAGGGCACGGTGCACATCTGGCATCTGAGCCCCGATGGAGTTAAACGTGCCACCAAGGCCTCCTGACTAAGCCGTGCCCAAGGCAGGACCAGAATCTGAATCGCCTTACCCCACAGCCCACCGTCTCCAGGTGCACCTTCAGCCGAGGAGGAGCCCAGACACAGCAGGCCGAGCCCCAGCTCAGAGCCACACCATTAAGAGGACACCGCGGGTCCAGAGAGGGTTCCTCAGGGAGGGGGCGGAAGTCCCCAGAGGGCAGGGAGGTAGGGACGTGGTCGGCGAGTGAGGCTATCTGGCAGGAGGCACACACTCTGTGCACGGGAACCCAGGGCGTGTGGAGGCCGGAGGCTCGGGTGGGGCAGGGCCACACCGGGGCCCCTGCATCGTGCCCTCCTGGGTCTGGGTCTCTCTGGGTCCCACCCTTCCACGTGGCTGCGAAGAGAAATGTAAGCCAGCGGGGGTCCGGGAGTGAGCCAAGGGCAGACTCATGTCCCCCGCGTGGGCACAGGCCACCCCACCCAACCCAAATTCCTCAGGAACTTGATGGCACTCTGAGGGTCTCATGTCCGGGCCACGCAAATGCTCTGGTTTCAATCCAGAGAGTTCCAAGGCTGACTCCGGGCTGACACAGGCTGACACAGCTCCCTCAGCGCTTCTGCAAAAACAAGCCACTTCCCTCTATCAACATTCGTCCCCCAGTGGCTGGGGCCCAAAGAACACACACGAGGGGCCGAGGCTGGTGCTCCAGGATGTCTCTGTGGCCGCCTGGCCCCCGCCCACTGAGCGCTGCGACCACGGGGGCCCCCGGCTCTCAGGCGCGGCTCCAGCTTTGTGTCCTGCCTGCCGTGGGCTGGTCGCACCCTGGGGTGAGAGGTCTGTGAGCCGGCGCCACGGGATCGGGGCTAACGTTCCTCCTGTTTCTGTCCAGAACCACCCAGCTTCTGCTGGCATCGCCATGCGGTCCAACGGAGAGGCCTGTGTGCTCGGCGACAGGAGAACGTGCTGGAAGCAGGCAGCTCCGGCCCTTGCTCTGTTAATACCCTGCTGAGGGTCTCGGGGCAGGCGACCAAAGCTCTCTGCGTCCCACCGTCCACCGTGAAGAGTGGGGCTGACAATGGATGGGGGGCGCAGAGGACCACCTGAGACCGTGTGCGACCGGGGTCTACCTGGTCACCGGCCGCGGAGGGACGCCTATTGCTGCCAGAGCTTCATTCCCACAGACCCAGAAGAGGGAAGCCGGCCCAGGCCACCGTGTAGCAAAATCCCCACACACTGGCAAAGAT
This sequence comes from Lontra canadensis, assembly GCF_010015895.1. NCBI lineage: Eukaryota > Metazoa > Chordata > Mammalia > Carnivora > Mustelidae > Lontra > Lontra canadensis. Next base: position 6,422,000 of record NW_022631088.1, read on the forward strand.
GAGGCACGAAGGACACACTCTGGCCATGCTTCACGGTTCTCCGTACACACTGTTCCAGAATGAAAGTCGCCGACCCCCTAGACCGCGCTCTCCCGGGCTGCTCACCCACGAGCAGGCTGCACACGCGGCAGTGGGCACCAGACGTGGGACCTGCCCGCAGGGAGCTGATGTGTCAGTAGACAGGATGGGGGGAAAGGAAAATCAGTGGAGAAACAATTACCAACTGGAGCTGTTCTGTAGGGAAAACAGGAGGCTGAGAAGGTGGGTAGGGGGCCTTTCTTCACTAGCATGGCCATTGACGGCAACTCTGAGAGGACAGGAGTTAAAACCTAATCAATAAGAAGACATCCGTCCTGGGAAGAGTGAGGGGACTGCATTCTAGTCCAGAGGAACATGTGCAAAGGCCCTGAGGTGGGAAATAGCATGATGTGCTCAAGGCACCAAAAGACCCATGTGCCCATGGGCCATGAACGAGTGTGGGTAACACATGCAGCAGGGGTCACCCTGGGCTGGCAGCAGTGGTACGGAGCTTGGATCAGATTCCAGGGGCACCGGGAAGCCGCGGGCACGTTTACGCAAAGATGTGGCAGAGCTGAATTCGTGTCTCTCAAATGGCGTGGGGTGGGCAGGAGCCAAGCAGGGAGCCCGGCAAGGACACCGCCGCGCTGTTGAAGATGAGAGGGGGGCGGCCTGGTCAAGGTTGGTGGGAAGGAGCACAGGGAGAAGGGGCCAGCAGCACATGCCTTTTGGGGGGAAGAGGACGTGAGGGCTGCACGGGGACAGCCAGACCAGAGGAGGGGGGCCAACTGTGTCTCGGCTCTGGGCCTGCGGAAGTAGGGGTCACGGGGGGCAGGAGGGGTACATGGGGGGCACAGGGAGACATGGACGGGACGGGCAAGCCTCTGGAGGCCGCGGGTGCTCGGAGCAGGTGTGGCAGGAATGGAATGTCAGTGACAGTCTGTGCTGTCCCCGGATGAAGTTGCTGAGGGAGATACTGCAGGGAGAAGGGGGAGAAAGCAGGCAAGGACCGAGCCCAAGGGACAGGCGGGGGAGCTCAGAGACCACCCAACACGGGGTGTGAACGGAGCAGCAGATGTCGAGGGGAGCTGGCCATCGAGGGCCTGACCCATCAGACGACTGACAGACTATCAGTCCCTCCTAGAACGGATCTCCAAGGCCCGTGTCCTATAACACGACCTGGTCCTCTCTTTCCTGGGGCTCCTGTGAGCCGCCCCAAAGTCTCAGAGGAGGAACTCGTTCTCTGCCATCACGGCCGAGCGTGAGCCCAGGAGGGGGCAGGCCCTCAGACTCCCAGTCCTCACGCGCTCACCGTGTGGTCTTAGGCACTCCTACTTCCCCGAGGCTCCGCTTTCTCTCCCGTGACTCGACAGCGACGATGCCCCCCCAAGGTCAAGCACGCAGGACACACACAAGTGCACAACACAGAGCACAACACAGAGCAGGTGCTCAGCACCGGGCATCACGGTGGAGACAGGGTGACCCTGAACGACTCAGTGACAGGCAGCCTCCCTCCCAGCTCCCCTTCGCTGTCCCCGCCTAGAGCGCCACCAAGCCTACAATGGTCACCTCAGGCTGTGCCCCCACCGGTCTTCTCCTCCCTGGACCGTCCACAGCTTCCCACGGCACCTCTATTCCCGGAGTCCCCCACACCTGCTCCCCATGTACCCGCGCTGTCTCTCAGACCCACTGCTCAGCTCACGGTCCTCGGCGGAGCCCTCCCGGAAATGACGAGGGGAGGACGTCCGCCCCTCCGGGGGGGCTCAGCAGCCTCTACCGTGGGCCCCCCCACCGCCCAGTGGTAAGTGTCACTCCAGACCAAGGGGCTACATGTGACTCCCCAATAGGCCACGTCCTTCCGCCTCTCTGGGTGCCGGCCACCCATCTGGAATGCTCTGTCAGGGGCGGGCTCATCCTGTCCCTAGTTCCCTCCCCCGGGAGACCCTCCCTGCTTCCTCCTCACACCCCTGACCTCCCCATTGTCCACCCTTTGGACACAGGCACGGCTTCCCAATGGGTCTCCCCTCCCCCTCAACTGGGAACCCTGGCAGCCAGGCCCCTGACCAATGCCTGGGGTAGCCCCCTGCAGCCTGCCTGGCATGTCCCACCGGCCACCTGCCTGGGCCCCCGGTGCCCCAGCAGCTGTCGGCGAGCGCTGGCCGTACCTGCTGAAAGCTCTCCCGCAGGTGGCTCTGGTCCTCGGAGTGGCAGAATTCCAGAATGTCCTTCCCTAGAAGATCCTGAAGAAAGAGACAAGCTGTGAGACCCCGTGATTCCTGTGGCAGACGCATCACCGTCGGACGGCCACATCCTTGGACCCCCTTCGCCCACGTCCCTCGGTCCCCCAGCACGCAGGATGTCCCTGGGGCGGTGAGGGGGCCGTCTTCGATGCCCCGCCTGCCGTCCTGGGCGCTCCCGCCCACTCCGATCTCGTGGGGGCCCTGGACCAGCACCGCCAGAGGGTGATTTCATTTCCGTTTGCCTTTGAGAGGCAAACCACAACAAACATACTATAATAAACATAAAAAGAAAGCAAACAATAGCACGAGGACAGACAGGCCTGCAGTTGCTGAAATGTGGCCACGGATGTTCTCGGGGCTGGACAGGTGCTGGGACCCCACAGTAACCATACTGACCGTCACCCGTTTCTTACTGAGAGCACCTGGCACGAGCCCAGGACAAAAACCAGCCAGACTCAGATAAACCATCGCAAGGCAGCTCCACGCGGGGAACGGGAACGGGGTCCCGTGGATGAGTCTCAGGCAGCCAAGGAGAAAAATGACCTTGTTGGCCGGAACCCAAACCCGTGACAGCCTCCACGGGAGCGGACAGGGACGTGGGCAGCAGGTCTCGTCTGTGCGCCAAGAAGCATCTCGAAGCTTGGAGGTGCTGGTGCATAAATGAATCTGGAAACACCGCCGGCCGAGGCGACGGCAACTTTGGAATTCGTGTCCCCCTCACTCCTTCCAATAATCTCAAGTTTGCATCAAACTGGAGATGTACAATTACGCGCATGGTTCCCTATTTCAAGTTGGACTGTTTCTAGGTCTCTTCTTCTTTTTCGAAGGTTTATTTATTTAAGTAGTCTCTGACCCAACACGGGGCTTGAACTCACCACCCCGACATCAAGGGCTGTGCACTCTTCAGCCTTGAAGTGCCCACATCGACGTGTCCCAGCATTGTTCCTCAGAACAGAGATCTTTTCCTTCCTTTCTTTATTTAAAGGTTTTTTATTTTGGGAGAAATTTGAATCTATGTAAAAGCTGAAAGGATCATGTGAAAAACCCCTGAATATCTTGTCCCTAACACGGTTGCCTCTGCATTTTCCTATCTTTCGGATGCGTGTGAACATGAACATATGTAAATGAAAGCCACGGAAGTGTACACAAATGGAAAATCTTTCGTATCTACAGACACACTGAAAAATCTCTGAATCATTTGGAAGAAGGAGACAGGAGGACGCCCGTCTCCAAAGTGTGTATTATCCTCCCAAACCTTAACATTCCATATTACACCTAAAAAAAAAAAAAAATCAATAATTGTTCGATTCAATCACTGGATATTCCACACATATTAACCTTCCTTCGATTATCTCCCAAATGTCTCCTCTGGCTACCTGTCCTCAGCCCCAGGGCCTGCTGAAAGCTCTCATAACACTTACTGTGATTTTCTCTTTGGTTTATTCTTTTTTAAAGGTTTTAGTCTTTTATCTGACAGAGAGAGAGAGTGAGCGCGTGCGCACACACGGCAGGGCGGATGGCGGGCAGAGGGGGAAGCAGGCTCCCCACCGAGCAGAGAACCGGACGCGGGACTTGATTCCAGGACCCTGAGATCATGACAGCCGAAGGCAGACGCTTAACGCTTAACCCACTGAGCCACCCAGGTGCACTTCTCTTTGGTTTATTTTAATCTACATTAATTTCTCCTGCCTTTTGGTGTTTCTTATAATGCTGACTTTTAAAAAAAAAGGGGTCTGGAACAGAGACCTGAAACTGTGCCCCTATAGACGCAAGTTCTAAACACATTCGAGAAACAAGGTATTAGGCAAAAATAAGTGAACATCTTTCAAGACATTTCAGGGCCCTTCACATTAATCTCGTTTTTGAGGTTTGCAAGAAGGAGATGTCCTGTCTGCTGTTCATCTAAGTTCAGCGATTCCCACGGAGCGTCTTAACTCTGGTTTGTGACAACCAGTGAGACAGGAGGGAGGGTTAGGGAAAAAACGGAAGAGTTAATTGTAAGAGTTAACGCCTTTCTTGCTTTGGAAGGACAGAGCTGTCTCCAGGCAGCACGCTGGATTTTTACGCTGTGTGCCGTCCGCTGTCATCCTCTGGCTCTCGAAGAAATGAGACAAGTGCATCTTCAGTGAAGTTACATCTCTAGCCGACTGCCATGGGCTGCGAACCACCTACCTGGGGTTGGTAGCCGATCACGCTGATGCATCTCGGGTCCACGAACGTGATGATCCCGTCAGAGTTATGCCGGGATAAGAACTCCGTGGGCACTGACATCCCACTCATGTCCATGCACACGGGAGAGCTGGTCACCTGGAAAGGGGACAGTCACACTGAGGTGCTTCTGATGGAGACAGAGACGGGGTGGGGGCACGAGAGACGATGGGAAGAATCCACGTGGTGTCTATGTCACAGATCCGAGCCCCAGTGTTCAAAGCGCACTGGTCACACCTCCCACGAATGGCCACCATGCGCTGCCTTGCACTGCTGGGGGCCCGTGTCCTTATCAGGCAGTGGGAATCATGAACCGTGTATCTCAGAGGGTGGGGCGAGATTCTGCACACCAAACCCCGGCACAACGCCTGGCACGTTGCTGGTGCTTGGGAACGCTAACACCCTTCCCTCCTCCCACTGTCCCCTTACTGAGGAGCCTGAGGAACTGGTCAACGTATTTGCAAAGCAGACATTTACACAGCGAATGCACTTCACCCCCCTGTGGGAATAAGCTATGCCTATCACGTGCGAATAAAACCTCTTATTCATTTGTCTGAGGGTGGAAGGAACTAGGACCCAGAAGCACGACAGGCTAGCGTGCTCTGGGCACACACTGCCGGCGGGGGAAGGGCTGGCGGGGCCACAGGGCAAACGAGGAGGGGTCCAGCCCACTGAGTGGCTACCGTGTGCGCCAGACACCGAGCCCGTGGGCTTTAAGGACATGATGTGGCACATTTCATTTTCATGAAATTAAAAAGCCATGTTTCCCCTGTGGCTTTGGGGAGGAGAGCTTCCAGGGAAGGGGCACACCCTCAGCTAAGAAGACGGGCTATAAGGAAGGAGAGCCGACAGGTGAGCTCATTGCAGAAGTGCAGGGAAGAGGGAACTACTGATTTCGACGATGTGGATAAAGGCGTCCTCCCAGCGAGACCTTGGAGGAAGCATAAATATGAGTGAAGGGGGGGTGGGGGGGTGGGGAGAAAGGGAACCGGGAACAGCAGACAGCTGAGACAGCCTGCGGGGCCCATAGGTGGGGGAGGAGCCAGCTGGGTCTGCAGAAAAGGCTTACAGGAGTGTGGGAATCAAGCAGGAGGGGGACGGGAGGGATGAGGCTGGAGGAGGACTTAGTGCTTCATCTTGAGGACCTAGGGGAAGCGTTCAAGGTGATCGGCCCGCTGCCCTGGGAGCAGAGGCTGACTGCCGTGGCCGGCACCCGAGTGGGAATGGACTGAGGGGGCCCTCTGTATAGCAAGGACTCCATGGTTCACCACGTGTCTCCCTGTGCTCTCCCAGATCCAGCCTCACCCTTGTGCAGACAGGGACTGGAAGCCAGAGAACACTAGGCACCCGGGGGTCAGAGTGGGCAGAGCTGCATGCACCTGCTCCCTGGAATCGCAAGTCCCTCTCTGGCCCTGCAGAGAGCCGTGCCCTCGCCCTCACCTGGAGTCTTCCGATGGCCACGAGGCAGTACTTGCTGCCCTGCCCCACCTCGGCGTCCTCCTCGGGGATAGTCATTCCTGGAATGAGAAAAGCCAGCGTCAGCGACGTGCCCAAGGTGGGCAGCAAAGGGGCAAGAGCATCCCGGATGTTTATCTGTGAACCCAAAATGCAGATCCACATGGCCCACTCAGGGTCTGGAAGGAAGCGAGTGAATTAGCCAATGCCCACTCTTGCCCGGCTCCCCTCTCTGCCTGACGCCTCCAATAACTTCCTGGGGACCGGAGCCTGGGCATCTGTGCATGGGGCAGAGGAGCTCAAGGAAGATGAGAGGCCCATCACTCATTTACACATTTGCAAAATTTGGCCAACACATCGAGCTACAAAGGAAATCTCAGGAAGAGGTGTAAGTGGGCATTTCCCATTATGAAAATACTTCCTTTACAGGGGCTAAAAGGAGAAATGGGTGATGGTTACTCAGGACTGATAAACAGCACTCTATGGGACCATCTGGCTGCCTCCATCAGGGCAGCCTGCAACTCTTGATATCAGGGTTGTGAGTTCGAACCCCATGTTGGATGTAGAGATGATTTAAAAACAAAGTATTAAAAAAAAAAAAAAGAAAAGAAAACCAGTGCTGTGGGTGGGCGGGACTTGGTTAAAACAGTCCTCCATGTTCTTTGGTCAGGAAAGAGTGTTCTGCTCTGGGCAGTAGGGCCTGGCATTCGGTCGCTCACGGTGCAAGGTTTCGAGCATCTGCAGTTGGTTATAACAGTTGTAGGGAGGTAAGCACCTTTCATGCTGCCCAGCACCTCACAGTGTCTCTCAGGACACTGGGCTCCACTTCTCCAGGAATGGGATGAGGCCAGAGGACATGTCCGTCTAGATGGCCTCAACACACTCCGGGTGAGCCACTGCCCAGATCTAAGTGCCGGAGAACGTGGGAGGCAGCTGCGGATGAGTGGCGGGAAGAAGGGGTGGGCACGGGCGTCAGCAGGAGGAAAGAATGAGGATCACACTCCATTCCGACCCACCGCCTCTGGCTGGGTGGTACCAGGCAATCTTTAGGTTATCACCTGGATGTCTGAATTTCCTCTATTTTCCAAACACCCTTTGTGTAGCACTCTCAAGTAATACATGATCTCTAAACACGGTTTTGACTTAGGCCCCACCAATAAAAAGACAGATATTCCCAAGTAAAAATGAGCAAAGGATCTGAATGTTACTCCAAAAAAGATGCACAGATGACTAATAAGCACATGGAGAGAAGCTCAGCATCATGACTCACTGGGAAATGCAAATCAAAACCACAGGGAGATACCACCTCACACCTCTCATGATGACTCCAACAGAAAAAAATGCAATAACAAGTGTTGGTAAAGACGTGGAGAAATTAGAACCCCGTACACCACTGGCAAGAATGTAAAATGGCGCCAGGGCTCTGGAAGTCAGTCTGGCAGCTCCGTCATGAGGCTAACCACTGGTCCACCATATGACCCAGCCATTCCACCCCAAGTGGTACATCCAAGAGAAATAAAAACATCTGTCCACACAAAACCTGTACGGGAGCGCTCACGGCAGCACTATTCACAATAGCCCCCCCTAACATCTAAAACCCACTGATGAGTGGATGAGCAAAATGGGTAACTCCATACAATGGAATGGTCTCCAGTCACAAATAGGGAGTGTGATTTGCGCTACAGCGTGGGTGAACCTCAACAGCATTGCAGGGAGGGAAAAAAGGCAGACATGAAAGATCACACATCCCATGAGTCTATAGGAAATGTCCAGATAATGCATGTCCATAGATATGGAAAGCAGGTGCCTAGAACTTGGGGAGGAAGGGGACTAGCTGTCATTGTGTATGGAGTTCCTTATTGCGGTGACAGAAGTATCCTAAAACTAATTTTGTTGACAGCTGCAAAACCATCTGGGTGCACCAAAATCCAAATAACGAAACACTCGAAGTGGGTGATAGAGGCATGTAAAGAACCCGGTCCTTTAAGGAAGTTCGGGTTTACTGAAGATTTGATGATGTATTATATCTCAAAAATACTGGTAAAAAAAATGATTTTGGGGGAAAAAAAGTGGCATTGAAGGGAGTAAGAAGCCATTCCAAAGTCCCATAAAAAAAAAAAGTATATCTATATATATATATATATGGGCTCCTGGGTGGCTCAGTGGGTTAAAGCCCTGCCTTCGGCTCAGGTCATGATCCCAGGACCCTGGGATAGAGCCCTGCATTGGGCTCTCTGCTCAGCAGGGAGCCTGCTTCCCCCCTCTCTCTGCCTGCCTCTCTGCCTACTTGTGATCTCTGTCAAATAAATAAATAAAATCTTAAAAGAAAAAAAAATATATCAAAGGCAACATTTTGGTATACATCTGTCCAGTCTTTCTGGAGCAAGTGTTGAAATTAGAAAAATAAAAGTGTTAAAATTAACCTTAATTATGTTAATACTCTTTATGCCCTTTACTGTGTGTCTATATATATAATGAGATGCCTTTTTTTTTTTTTTCTTTATATTGTTTTGTAACCTGCTTTGGAAACTGTAGAACTTGCTGGGAAAATCTTTCAACATGTTAGAATATCTTCTTTCACGTTTTCTTCCTACGGATGCACCATCCTTCATCCAACCCATCTCTATGGTTCTCCACCATGTGGTGCCCCAGCTCACTGCTCGCCTCAGTAATGCAACTGTACACATCCTTCCAGAAAAGTCTCTGAGCATAACGAGAGCTTCCTGCCTATCAAATTCCTAGAAGTGAAACTGCTGGTTTGAAGAACATATATGGTACTTGACTATCGGTTATATTTGCCTTTCTTTTATTTCATCTGATTCAGACTTGTTTTCCATTTGTTCCTTTATGGACAGCCTGAGAAGACATTTGCTATACTAAGATCTGTCTGGGGTTTTTCCCTCACGGATTTTGAAACTTTCCTTACATAGTAAGAATATATGGGTCCCAGGCAAGTTTCTTACTAAGTGTGTTTCCTATAAAGTATTTTCTCTATCTGTTTGTTTTTTATATAGAATATGATTAAAGTACATAGAATCCAAACTGTCAGTTTTTACTCTCTGGTTCCTGCCTTTGGGGTTCATTCTCTGAAATGACCTCTACCCTACAGTTATGGAAAATATTCACCCACATTTTCATAGAGCAGTTTTAAAGTTTCATATTTATCTTTAATAAATCTGAAATTTATTTTTGATATCTTTGACTTCATGTTTTCCCAAACGATTAGTCAGTTGTCCTCAAATGATGTACTGCTGACTAATTTTTTCCTTTTCCCACTAACTGAAATGCTTCCCTCATCACACAGCACATTTCTAAAGAGACTTGGGTCTCTTGTAGGTCTTTGGTTCAATAATTTGACTTTTAAGTTCAATTATCACATTTTAATTATTCAGGCTTTAACATACACATTTTCAGGTTTGGTATGGCAATTTTTCCTCAATATTCTGCTTATCAGGATTTTGTTGGCTATTTTTATATTTATTGGCCCATATGAATTTCAGAATTAACTTTCACTTGAAAGAAATGTCAGTGGCACAATTACTGAAATGGTAGCAAATCTACACCCGGGTTTGGCATGAACTAAAATGTCTGTAATGTTGAAGCTTCGTATTAAAGACCATGCGTTATGCTCCAGTTAAATGGCTCCCACATGCCCCTCCTCAACATTATCCTGCACTTCAAGCGCTCTCATATATTTCATGTTTATATATATATATATATATATATATTTTTTTTTTTTTTTTTTTTTTTAAAGAGAGAGAGAACACACGCACAAGCAGGGGGAGCAGCAGGCAGAGGGAGAAGCAGGCCTCCCGTTAAGCAGGGAACCCGATGCGGGCCTCGATCCCAGGACCCTGGGATCTTGACCTGAGCCGAAGGCAGACGCTTAACGACTGAGCCACCCAGGCGCCCCTCATGTTAATATTTTTAACACATATGCTGCAACCATTGCTCTCTTTACAAAAGGGTATTTTTCATATTGTGATCTTTTTTTTTCTTTTCTTTTTTTCTTCTTCATTTTCTTCTTTTATTTTCTAAATGGCTCTTAGTCTCCGGGAAGACCTTCCACGGATTGGATTCAGTTTTTCAGAGAGATCGTCACATCATCTGCAAATTGTTTATGAAATGTTAATTTCATCGTCCTTTTCTTTCCTCTCTCCCTTTCAGTAGCAATTATGCCTCCTTCCCTCCTCTTTACTGCCATGGGTAGAAGTCACACAGTGTTGCTGAGTGAGTGTGAGAGCGAGCCTTACTCCCCCACCCCGCCCCCAGTGGAGACCCGACCCGACCAACGGTCCCCATTCTGTCAGGTGCTGATGGGCAGGTCCACCATTCATTCTGTCTCTGTTAAGGAAATCCAGTTCTATTATTAGTTTATAAAGATATTTATTTTTAAAGTTTACTAACTGAAATGAATTTTTGTCACACAGGCTTTCTCCTTTGGTTAATTAATTACATTAACAGATTTTCTAATGTTAAGCCACTTAGTCTTACGATCATTATGTGTAACTATTCATTTGGTTTGCTAACACTTGTATTTAGTGTCTTATACTGACAAATGAAATTCAGTTCATAGTTGTGGGTGGTTTTTTTTATTTTTTTCAATATACCCTTAGCAGTTTTTGTACCAAAGTCGTAGTAACTTGAACAAACAAAGCAGTACACTTTCCATCTCTTCCTCTACTCTGCAAGTGTTTAAATAATTTGCCCATAAAACCTCCAGGCCTGGTACCATGTAGAGAGCAATTCTTTGCCAGTTTTTATAATTTTTTTAATCTACCTTTGATTTTTTTTCTCTTCTTTATTCAAATCTGGTTACATATTTTCCCAGAAATTAGTTTCTTCCTAAAAATCTTAACATGCATAAATCTCAATTATCCACACTGTTTGTTTCTAAGTTTTTACATATCTCTGATAAATCTCTTCATTCTTAACATGCATTTATTTTATTTTATTTATTTTTTTTAAAGATTTTATTTATTTATTTGACAGACAGAGATCACATGTAGATGGAGAGGCAGGCAGAGAGAGAGAGAGAGGGAAGCAGGTTCCCTGCTGAGCAGAGAGCCCGATGCGGGACTCGATCCCAGGACCCTGAGATCATGACCTGAGCCGAAGGCAGCAGCTTAACCCACTGAGCCACCCAGGCGCCCCAACATGCATTTATTTTAATTCTTATATTCTTTTTTTTAATTTTTTTTATAGATTTTATTTATTTATTTGATAGAGATCACAAGTAGGCATAGAGGCAGGCAGAGGGAGAGGGGGAAGCAGGCTCCCTGCTGAGCAGAGAGCCCGATGCGGGGCTCGATCCCAGGACCCTGGGATCATGACCTGAGCTGAAGGCAGAGGCTTTAACCCACTGAGCCACCCAGGCGCCCCTATTTTTATTCTTTTTTTTTTTTTAATTAGAATTAGATTGTCAGAGGTTTCCTCCTTTACAAGTCTTCATGAACAACTATGCATCATTAGGGCAATACTTTTATTTTCAAATAAGATTTTTTCATTTTTCCTTCTTCATTAGCTGCATCTTCTTAGTCTGCTCATGACATTTTGTTTTCTTTTCCTTGCTCAAAGGTCAAATAAATTCTACTTGCATAAATTAAATTCCCAATTTTTAAGTTAAATTCCTAATTTCCCCACATTTAATAATGAAAGCATTTCGAGACACAGGCTCTCTTTAAACCCTGTTTCAGCCACATGCCCCAAGTCTCGAGATGTTGTGGGGCCATGGTTGCTAATTACAAAATCGTTTGTAATTAGGGTTTCATTTGATCTCTATCCCTCACCAAAAGTTACTCAGTTTAGATTCCTTTATACCAATAGTTGATTTGCCCTTTTATAAGGATACCAGTTATACGGGATCAGGAACCCACCATATTTCAGTATGACCTCTTTTTCATTTAACTAATTACATCTGCAAAGACTCTATATCCAAAGAGGTCAAATTCTGAAATACTGGGGCTTAGGACTTCAATCTATGAATTTTGGGAAAACACCGTTCAACCTATAGTACCTTCCATGGGTACTCTGTCTGCTTTTGCCCTTCCTAGTGGGTCAGCCAGGACACAGACGCTGCACATGAACTGAGACAGTGCCCTCCTGTGTCCCTCACAAGCATCATGAATTGAGCGTGGGCTTTTCCCCACTCGTTAGAGAAGCAGACCCAAAACCGTCCATCAGAATGGGCCATAAAACAAAACCGATTTGCCATTTCTGTTTTCTTACTTAGTGTTTTGTTATAAAGTTGCATACATTCTTTCAACAGTAATGATTAAATAAAAATGTTAAACAGTGATATTGGTAAATCTGGGAGGCTCCCAGATTGGTGCTGCGGGGTGTGTGATCAGGAGATGCAAAGAGAGACTTAGGTACCAAACACCCGCCAGCTCCCTCCTATGTGCTAAGCCCCGTGCTCACAGTTTATATACCACAGAAATGCGTATGACGCGGTCCTTGCCCTCCAGGTGCACCGCAGAAGCAGGGAAAACAGATGCAAACCAGCTGTATTGGTAGCCATGACAGGATGTCAATAAGGTGTCTGGGAGGTTGGTGGAACCCTGGGGAAGGCTTTATAGACAAGGATTGGTGAGAATTGGGTGTGTCTGTCTGGTGGGACTGGCAGGCCCTGGGGACGGATGTCTCTGGATGGCACCAGGGGGAGGAGGTTTCACGTGGTGTCATGGTGACTCTGGTGTGGTTATACCGACTTCTGGGCTCCGAGCACCCATGCCATCAGGGGGTCTCGCATGTAAGGCAAAAACCTACATACACCTCATCCATCTGGAAAGTACTCACTATCATCTTAGCAACCAGAATGAGGTTTCTGTGCTTCCCTCACAGATGTCCTGAGGCCATTCACTACAGTGTGTGCACTCTGCTCTCAAAACAGGCTGCCAGTGCCCAACCCATAGCCTGTTTTATTCCCTTTAATGCAGGATGCCAGCACGTGGGGTGTGTCATTGTTTAGGCCGTGAAGGATGAGAACCAACAATCTGTGATCAGCTGGAGGCAGGATAAAAACAGGCACATGGGAAGAAACAAGTGTCAGCCACCAGCAGACGGATTTGACAACAGCAAATCCTATGGAGAGCAAAAAGAAACAAACTAAAACAACCACCAATGAAACAACACCATCAGGGGGTAGCAGTGGGCTGAAAAGCCCTGAAGACATTGCTGAATTGTATCCAGCCCTGGAAGTCTGTCACAAGAGCTCTGAACCAGCAGGGAAAGATGAGACCATGTTCTGTGACCCTCATTCACTCCATGCGGCAAAAAACAATACAAACAAAATCAGGAACTAAATGTCAGGCTAGAAGAAAATACTTGCAACATACAATAAATAAAGGTTTAATATTCATAACGTTATAAAGGCCTCCTCTAAGTAAATGAAGAAAACACACCACCTGACAGGAAAATGGGCATACACCATGAACAAGCAACTTGCAGGGAAATACAGAGAGTCAACATACCCAGGGAAAGACATTCAACCTTGCTAAGGAAAAAAATCCAATTTCAAATACATCCGTTTCCCCCTACACTATCAGACTGGCAAAACTTACAAAACAATGGAATCATTGTTGGTGGGAATATGGGCAGACAGACACGCTCCCATCCTGCCTTGTAGGGTAAATATGGCAGTTTCTATGAAAAAGGACTTATATCCTTGTTATTCCAATGCTGAGGTGACCCGGCATACACACCAGCACTCGTGGGTCAAGAATGTGCACAAGGACATTCACTGAAGAATCCCCTGCGGGAGCCCCAACCCAAAAACCACGTCAGTGCTCCCAGCTGAGGAATGGCGATGAGCTACTGTGCAGCCACTTTAGAGAAGAAAGTAGTGCTACATGTCCTACCTTGGAAACATATTTATGATATCCATGATAAGTTAAAAAACAGGCTATGTAATAAAATATACCTGAGCTTCAACCGTACACACACACACACACACACACACAGAATAAGAAGCACTGGGATGTTATCAGTTGGTTCTTCAGGATGGGACCTGGGTAGGAAGGGAGACTTATTTTTAGTTCACAACCTTTTAAAGATTTAAAAAAATGGGTTTGTGGGTGAATTTTACTGTGTTTTCAAAGATTTTATAGACCTTTTATATTTCCTTAATGGAGATGGGTTAGTTTTGTCATAGTTATCTTAAGAAAATAAAAAGACATCAGGATAAAAATAAAGGCCAGCACATGCTATCTGGTACTTGAAAAGCGGGGCTGTGCATACTCTGAAAGTCTTCTGAGGAGGTGCCTTGTTCTCCCACAGTGCCAGGACCATGCGCATGGTGAACTTAGATCCAAACGTTAGAACTCTACCCCTTGACGCCCCCACACTGAGAGAAAATGCACCCATGGTGCTAGAAGTTTAATTCTAAAACAACTGGCAGAATTGCAACACTGCTTTCCAAATGAGCTGCTCCTAAATCTTGACAATTTACATGCATCATTTTTTGTCTAAAAAGAAAGTCATAAATGATTATCTTCTGTTTATACTTGGACTCAGAAGCTACAGCTTTGTTTCCAATAAATCATGATCTGCGCAAACAAAAGGCTAGCCAGCAAGGGCCGAGCCACTCAGGCCACAGGGAGGTGCAGCGGGGACATCGGGAGAAAGGGACAGGGGGCACAACAGCAGCCTCTCTTTAGGCCTCAGCTTCACTCTCCATAAGGGGAGGAGGGGGCTGTGGCCCCGCCCACTGTGAGACTGAGGTCCCATCACCTTTCTTGCAGGGGGGAGGGTTTCAATGGAACGCAGTGGGATGTTTTCCAAGGGAAGCCAAAGAACACTGAGCCTCTCGTGCTCCCCACCGTGACGGCAGGACCCCACGGTGACTTTCAGCTCTCACAGACACAATGAGGCGCCCCACCAGCTGCCTTCTAGAATCAAACACCTCCCACCAGTGCAGAAGGTAGGGCCGGCAGTCCGCACGCCCAGCCTCAGTCCTGCTGAGGGCTGTGCTGCTCCTTCCCCCACCACCCCAACAGCACTGGGCTCGCTGGGCGCTGGCTGGCACCCCCAGTCGACACGCTCACCTCTGCCTGCCCCTCAGGCCTCCCTGCGCCGGTTCTCCCCACGCCCCTCACCTTCCCTGGTGTCTCACTGCTTTCCGCTCCATCGTCTGCCCCCATGAACACCAGCCCCCACTCGCCCCTGCTCCCCTTTCTCAAACTAACTGGCTCCCAGATGAGCCCCTTCCACTCGGCCCTTGGAAGACATGTTCTTCGCAACCCAAGCCCGCGGCCACCTGCCTCTTGCAGGCCCTGAGACCTGGCTGCGTCCAGGGTACCTTCATCATGGGGACCACTGCCCCAGTAGGGCTGCTCCTTCCTCTCACGGACCTTAGTCCTCCACCCGCAGGGCTGCCTCCACATGCCTGTCCCATCGCGGTGCTCTCCCCCGCCCCCTCCGACCCCCCCTCCCCCAGCCACGGTCCACACTATCGCTGAGTCCACACCCCACCAAAGCACCGCCTCCATCCAATTTCAAGCCCCTTTTTGGAAAACCTCAGAAGGCTCCCCGCTGGTCACCAATTTCAGTGCCATTGATTCCCGTCTGCGAAAGCCACCTCCAGATTGGCTCGGGGGTGCAGCTCATCCAAGGAGGCATCTTCCCGAATGACAGGAAGGGCAAAGACTTTTGATAGAATACAGTAATTTTCCGCTACAGGTTGGCTGAGCTCCCCTTTTGGTCTCTCCCTACAGCGTACTGGCCCCATGGGGCCTCTTAGAAAATGGCCCTTGGCCTAAGCAAGGAGCAAAAGTAGGCCTGTGTATCCTTTGGAGAGCATGTCTCAGAGCACAGCAGCTGAGTTCTGCGGGTTACCCAGGCCCCCCGATACAGGGAGGCGCAAATTGTCTTCATATTTGAAATGGTGGTGACAGGGTCTTAGATGACAGGCTGCTGTGGAGGCCTCCCAGTGAGTGCCCCGAGTAGCCAAACTGGTTCCAGGAAAGATGCTTCAGGGAAAAGTGGTCCTCGTGGCTGACACCAACATCACAGAAGACACATCTTTGGTGGGTCTGTTTGTTTATGTTTAAAGTAGGCTCCATGCCCATCGTGGGGCTCGAACTCATGACCCTGAGGTCAGGAGCTGTGTGGTCTACCGACTGAGCCAGCCAGGCGTCCCAGAAGATAAGACCTTGGGAAGAGAGTGGCTCGACGGTGATGAAGGGCCCCATTGCCGGAGGACGGGAGCCCCGACCCGGCGTCCTGACTCCCCTGCGTGCTGACTGCAGAGCCTCCAGCCTCCTGGCGGTTCAGGAAATGGGACTAACGACAGTCGCGATCTGTGAAATGGAGCTGCAGTGCACTGGGTGAGAACACGTCCACGAGCACAGAGCACAGTGCCCAGCACCTGGAAATTGGTACAACCAGTTCCTGCTTGCCCTGGGACGTGGAAGGTGCTGTCCTCAGCACTCTTCAAAGGAGGTAGCCTCTGCTTGGCTACAGGCTTCCTCTGGGGTCGAGGGTGGGGGAGGGATGCTGGGGTGCACGGAGACAGTCTTGTGGGACTCTAGTTCTACCTCCGCATGCAGGAGGGACTGGCCCGAGGCGACGCGTGAGGTTCTCTGTGGCTCTGGCATTCTGTGGGTCCAAAGGCCAGGTCCAAGTTCAGCCATGCCCTCCGTCATGTTTCATACACTTTGTGAGCTCCTCCTCCGTGGCCGTGGCCGGGCTGCCCTGAGATTCAGTGGTGCATGAGACCCGGCGCCTTCTCTCAAGGAGCTCACTGGCTGCCAGAGGGACGCAGAGCCGGATCACTGTGGTGCCGTGTGGTTAGTATTGGAACAGAGAGACGAGTGCTGGCTGCTCGGAGGGATGCCAGAGCCGCCAGGAAATGGTGTCAGGAGGGAACGGTTCCTGGCAGGAGCTACAACATTTATCCAAGTGGGTTTTAATAGGAACGGGATAATTCCAGCCATTTAACAGATTCCAGTCATTCCCTAATCGGTGTCACAAGCTCATTTTGCCCCACGTTCAATTACCTTTCCTTTGGAAACTCACTGCACTAACACCAGGTTTAAATGAATCCTGAGTCATGCAAAACAAGTGTGTAACTGGAAACCGCTGTTTGGGATAAAACCCCGGCATTGGCCAGAAATGTGTGTTCATCTCTTACCCAGGCTTGCGCGAACCCTGTGCAGACACTCATGGAAAGTTGGCCTGTTCTTCAGTAACGCCGGACGGAGTCTGTCCTGGACTGACATCTTCACATGAATTAAGACATATCTGTGCCGTCTGCCAGATGCAGAAAACAACCACCTCTGCAAGTGCTCCGGGACACTCGCTCATAACATGCTTCCAAGATATTCTCTGAGGAATAGTAATAAGTTTTAGGGGAAAAAAAAAAAAAAAGGTTTCTCTGGCCAAATACATTTGGGAAGCATGGTTTCAACAAAGATAACGAGGTTTCATCACTTGGACCTACACAGAGCATTTAGTATGCTTCTCTAGGAAAGGAAAACAGAACGTGAAGTTTCCCACATCACTGACCACAGGATCTTTGCTTCATGGTGCATCTCTGGGGACGTACAAGCTCCAAAGTTATTTTGGGAAATGCTGACCTGCAGGTATGTTGCATTTCTGCCTTCCTGCTGGTGACTCTAAAGAAATGGGTCCCCTCACTTTGCAAAGCAGAGCTCTGGAGATCACAAGAACAGAGACCATTTGAGAAACTACCTGAACCTCGCAGATGACAATGGAAGTGACCAGGGACTGAGCTAGGAGAATCTATGTCAGTACTGGAAACAGGGAGGGTTGCCATAAGCTGACTCCTAAGCATGAGGAAATCTGGGAGTACATGGTTAGGGCAGGACTGGACTGAGGGAAGAGCAGACCAAGACACAAGCCCCCGTATCTGAAGGGAAAGGACAGCTGGAGTGTGCGGAAGGACTGCAGTAAGGCCAACCCATGAGCTTCGAGCTACGGTGGCTTGAGATTAGTGTGAAATGGGGGCAAATCATGAGGGAGAGCCAGGCTTGAACCCACACCTCCCAGAAGGCAGCATGGCGGCTGCATGCCAGTGTGTCTGACCAGGACGCTTTGTGACCTCAGTCATCTCCTGCCCCCACCTCTGTCCTTGGGTGCAAACAGACCCTTGGTCGGGTAATAGGAAAGGGAAGCATTCCTCTTCTGCCCTTGTCAGGGCCTGACAGATTGAACTGGAACCCGCATGGCCAGTGGCGGAAGCAGGCCCAAGCATTGCAACGGGCAACCCCACGGCAGCCTCTGGAGGGCAAGCCACGTGGGAAAACACCAGCATGTGGAAAAGGGGAGACGGAGTGGGAAAGCCCCAAACTTAGTGACCTGGCATGACGCAAGAGGACATGATAGTTATGAAAAGGTCACAGCCTTAACTCAGCAAGCGCTGAGTTCCTGTGAAACGTACCATTGCGGAGTTTTACAAACTTAACAGGCATCACATGTAGAGGATTCGGACTGAGAAACTCCCCAAGAACTTGGAAGAAAAGGTTTCTGACCAACGTAAGCCGGAGGGGAGCCGACGGGGGGATCGAGGTAGCCGCAGGTGTGAGCGGAGCAGGCGAAGAGGCAGGCTGGGGCCATGCAGATGAACTTCCCCACGGAGAGGAAAGACCCCATGTGCGAGCCCAAGTGCCCACCCAGCACCAGCGAAGAGGAATGAAAACAGCCCGACCCTGGACGCCACGTGAGTGAAAGTCCTGAATTCCAGGGATACACTCAAAACAACCTACAAACGGCGCAGCGGGAGAAAGAAGCAGACTGCCAGAAAAGGAGAACAAAAGCCTGTCTCGGGCCTCTCCGGAGAAGGAGGCCCGTGACCCAGAAGCTCCCGGGGCGGCCACGAGGGAGCCGCGGGGAGGCCCCAGGGAGGAGGGCGCAGACAGGGGAGGAACTGGGCATGGCACGCCCTCTCGTTCCTGCTCCAAGAGACCGCAGGGTCCGGCCAGCAGTGAGGGAGACAAGACGGCGGAGGGAACGTGGTCCAGAGATGAGGCTGAGCCAACAGGGCCGACCAAGTGTGGGTGACCAACTTCTGGAAACACAGATGATGTACGATGACGCCCATATAGCTGATCTCTGCGCTACGCATCTGAAGCCCCAGGTTATCTCCACGCCCATCTGCACGGGTGAGGGGAGGCAGTCTCGTGCACCCCTAGGCACGGGGCCTCTGGAATCCATCGTGGACCCGAACCCTGCCAGCTACACTCGCAGCCCGCACCTGCTTTTCCCACTTCCTGCATCCCCCTCCCTCTGCAAGGCGTGGCCTGATTTGGGCACGATTTCTCCCTGGGTGAGTCTCCTCTTCCCACTTTACTCCAACATGCGGACTGATCTGTAGGAACCTTCAGTGACATTCTGTGCACTGAAGAGCAGGGTCCACACTCCCTGCCTGGCCCACGGGGCCCCAACCCCCAGATCAGACTCAACCATCTCCCTCACCAGCTGCGCTGAGACACCTGGGGCGGCCAGCCCGGTTCGCCTCCCACTGGCAGTGAGCAGAGCACTGTGATGAGAGCATCAGGAAGGCCTGGTCTCACAGCCCAGCCGTCCCGCTTGCGGCTGGGACCTGGGCTCATGACGGTACCACGCGGGTCTTCAGTGTCTCCTCTGTCTGACAGGCACGGTAACAGCCAGCACTTCCTCAGGGTTCTCGTAAAAATCAAAGAGCATAAGCACACAGAGGCCACTCCTAGGGCCCAGCAGGCGGCGAGCAGTCACCAAGGGAGCTGTGGTCATTATTCAAACCCCAGACCCTCACCCACACTAGCCCTGTGCCTGCAAAACATTTTTTTTTCAATTAGGAAATTCCTACATCTCCTTCCTGCCTGCATTTCAGCTCTGGTGTTACCCCTTCTTGCCTGTGGGGCTCTCCATGAGGGCTGGCCACAGTGAGGAGGAGAGATAAGCCGACTGTGACGCTCCCAGTGGACGGCAGGCTCCCTACCTGTGCCCCTCTGCTGACCCCCAACGCCAGGCTCTGCCAGTATCTGCATGCCTGCCTGTCCCCTCCCCTGGCCTGTGAGCTACCAGGGCAGGACCCGTGCCAGACGAGCCAGCCCCAGGGTCCCCAGGACCTCACAAAGTGCCTGGCCTGTGGCAGGACCTCAAGCACCGTCACCGAAAGACGCAGAGCGGTGGCTGTTCCCAGCCCAGGAGCGAGAAGCCGGACGACTCCGCAGCTGCTGCTTGGGGTCTCCTGGCTGTGCTGTCCGACCAGGGCCTCGGCTCGCCCGCTGGAGCAGGAGCTGGTCCCCGGGGGCACGGAGGTGTGCGGGCGCCACAGACAGAACAGGGTGGCCAAGGGTCAAAGAGAGCAGGGGTGCGGCCACCACCTGGCGGGTCAGGGGCCTCCATTCAGACAGCAGCTTTTGGAGATTTTAAAATGAAGGCAAGACACACACACACACGCTGTGTCCTGCAAGGGACGTGCGAGAAGTACAGGGCTGTTGGGGATGAGCTCGTGGCCTGGCCGGGCTGTCAGGTGAGGGGACGGTGCTGACCTGGCCACAGCAGATGCTGACCCAAACCCCCAAACCCCTCAGGCCCCTGGCGCACTGTGGCTGAGGCTCACTGACAGCCTTGCAGTAGAGGGAGCCTAGGGCATGGGGGGCACCAGCCACGGAGCCCCTCCCCACCGCGCAGCCCATGGGAGGGGCCGGATCTGGTCAGCGCCCCCCTCCCCTGGGTCAGACCATGGGTCCCCTGGGCGGATGCGTGGCCTCATGTGCAGAGATCCCCCCGGTCCCCCCCCGGATCGTCGGGGGTGAAGCAAGCCGGTCAGAGCAGAGTCCCTGAAGACAGGCCTGCAGGGAGGTGGCCTCTGGCTCAAGGCCGGACGTCCACCTGAAACGCAAGGCAGCAGGGCGATGACAACCAGCTGGGGCAAAAAATGTCATCTTCCCAACGTCGGCATTTCTTGGGCTCTGAGCACGCCTCACGAGAGGTGAACATCCTTACCGTCTGGGCCTGCTGGCCACGGCGCATCTTCTTCTAGACACGAAGCAGGTGCAGAAGCAGAGGGGACTGTTTGGGAACCCGCTCCTTCTTCCCGTCGCATCCCAAACACTTCAAATGAATCCCATGTAGTACACAGCACAGCGAGGGGGACCGGGAAGGCCACCGTGTCACAGATGGGGCTCGGGACCCACGGGAAGGCACGGTGGTGTCAGCGGGCCCCAGGAAGAGGTCTGAGTGCTCCACCAGCCGGCCAGGGAGGAGGCCCACGGGCCACACGTGGGTCTTCCAGGACTCTTTCCCAAGGCCCTCGTCTGCTGCACGAGGTCTGACTCTTCTGCTCCCCTCTGGAGAAGTCCAAGGGCGCCTGTTGATAGATCTTCAGCAACATGGGCACTTAGGACTTTAGCCTTTCTAGCCACGTTTGTAAGTAAGGAGCTTGGGGCGAGCAGGGACAGCAAGGCTCCAGAACATTCACAATGCCCCATGCAAGTCGGGGGGAGTCACTGCTCCAGTCCCATGACCTTATCCCGGGGTGAGCGTGCCAATGACCTCACTCACCACAGACACCTCGTTGTGGCCCCATGACTCTCTCCCAGCTTAAAAAGCTTCTGGGAAAGTAGATTGTACAAGCACCTTTGGAAATTCTGGCACGAAATTCTTTCCCATATCCACCCCCCTAGGTCAACTATTCTGTTTCTGTTTTTCCTTCTCCCCTTTCTTCCTTTCATCCATCCACCCATCCCTCCGTCCATCTGTCCAGTCTTTAGGAAATACACACTCCGAGCCAGGTCTGAGCTAAGCACTGGGATGGGAAATGCGTGCAGCGCACATGCCGTCTAGAGAGATCTCTGCGGGAACCACGAAGTGACATATGTGCTGAGAGTGTGTTTTCCACCAAGGGCCAGCGTATCCTCCCGCCGCAGAAAAAGGAGACATCAGCTGAGCATCCCCGAGGCAGGCTGTAATCATCATGTGTGGATATAGGCTTGTGTTCCGGAACCTTCTCCCTTGTAGACGCACAGCAGTGAAATACAATAACAAAACAAAACCAAAATGCAAACAAAAAAGACGTAATTTCTGAATTCAGTGCAAGCCACTTAATCCAACCGTCTGGAATGTGCTTTAGAAAATTCAGATTGCTGCTTCTTCCTCTTCTTCTTTTTGAGAGAGAGAGAGTGTGTGAGCAGGGGGGAGGTATAGAAGGGGAGAGAATCCCAAGCAGACTCCCCGCTGAGCATGGCGCCCAACGTGGGGCTCCATCTCACGACCCTGAGATCATGACCTGAGCCGAAAGCAAGAGCTGGGGCTTAGCCGGCTGAGCCACCCAGGCGTCACTGGACCGACTTCTTTAAAACATCATTTTTGGGGGCGCCTGGGTGGCTCAGTGGGTTAAGCCTCTGCCTTCAGCTCGGGTCATGATCCCAGGATCCTGGGATCAAATCCCGCATCAGGCTCTCTGCTCAGCAGGGATCCTGTGTGCCCCCCTCTCTCTGCCTGCCTCTCTGCCTACTTGTGATCTCTCTCTGCCAAATAAATAAATAAAATCTTTAAAAAAACAAAAACATCATTTTTTGTGATTATAAAAATCCCATAAAAGCCAGGCAAATGCAGGAGTGAAGAGAGAAGAGACAAGGAAGGAACCCGCCGCCCCAGAGGTTACACTGTATGTACAATTTATCAACGCAGAGACGTGCTGCTCACTTCCGGCAAAGGTAAACCTGGGATCTGTTTCTGCTGCATAACCTGCCATTCTTGTTCACACGTCCTAGCACTCTGCTTCCTCCTTAAGTATCCTTTGACAGCAAAGTCTAGTTTGTGGTCACTTATCCCATCAGATGCTCCGTGCTGCTTTGAACAACTCTCTGTCCCCGAAATTTAGACTAATTGAATACTTTTACGATTATAAATTATGCTGAAACATATATATAACATATGATATATATAACAGATAACAGACAATAGATAAATGTATACATAACACATAAAGCTTAAACTTCTCGCATTAATTTCCTGGGCTGAATTCCTACAAAACAGTCCTGTCCACTGGGGAATGGACATCTTCAAGCACTTGGTAACACCAGCGAATGAGTCTATGGGTCTGTGCTGATTTATAATATCTCCACCAGCAGCACATCAAGGTGTCCATTTTTCTGAATCTTACCAATGTTGTGTATTTTGTCCTTTTTGCTTTTTGCCATTTGATAGGTAAGGGAAGACCATAACAAATTATTTTGATTTGCAGCTCTAACAGGGAACTAAAATTTTCCCATCTGCTTAGTGTGTGTATGTGTTTATATTTATACGTGTTTTTAATACCCTGTTCATATCCTTTGCTCATTTCTTCCAACTGAGTTAAAATCTGCCTTTTGGTAACTTTCCTCTTTTGGTCCCAACTGTGCCTTCTGGAACGATCCTAAGTAAGATTAATTTCTCCTTCATAGGACACCCCCTCAAATACTTCAAGACAGAAATCATGCCTTGCTTTCTCCAAGACAAACACCCTGGCTCCTTCAACCCTTTCTCACTTGGCACAAGTACAGGCGGTCGCTGAAGATGTCATGCTAAGTCCTGCTGTGCCATCACCCTGACCATGCCAAACACTCGTGGGGACAGACCTCATGCAACTTCAGGAAGGCCCGCGTGGGATCATCTGTGCAGGCTCCAGGGGTAGCCACCAGCCCGCACCCTGGGTCTCAGACTCATCTCTTCTGCTCATTCCACAAGAACCCTCTGAGTTAGACTCATGACGATCGTGGCGTTTCTCATGATACCCTAGGTCTGGAGCCCAGACAAAGTGGTCAGAAGGAGAGTACTCTGCGGCCAGAAACAGGATGAAGGATTCGCCTGGTATGATGAGAATGATTAACGACTTCCGAAGTGGAAGACATTAAGAACCAGACAGGCTCCCCAGAGCTGGATTTGGTGGTACCGACCCGCCCAGGGACAAGCCTTGTCCAGGAAACTCCCCTGACCCTGGGGTCACTTGGGGTGAGGGTCCCACCTCTGTCCCCAGAGCTTGTGGTTTCACCACACTCTGCTGTGGTCATCTGTGTAGGTGCTGCCCTCCCCCCACCCCAGCCACACATCTCTGTGCTCCCCGAGGGGCAGGTCCATGTCTGGAGCCAGGCAGCCTTGCTCAGAAACAGGCACACATGCAGCTATCATGTGTGCTCATGAGCTGCATGGTGTGGAAGTCTCTCTCCCAGCTGTCCACACCTTCTGAGACACACCCGGTCTCACAAATAGCGCAGAAGCTCGAAGGTTCCCTGAACCACAGACAAGAGCGTCCATGACAGAGACCAGGTAACCCCACGGCATGGCAGGACCGCGTCTGGGAAAGACGTCAGCTTCTGAGGGCTCTCCCACATCTGCCAGGGCTGACCAGTTCTAGAGCGTCGTCACGACCATTTCTAGATCTACAGAGCAGAGGTCCGGGCTCTGAACACTGTGAGGCAGTGCGGCTTTATGAGTTCCTGTCTTGAGTCGAGCTGGGGCCCTCGGGCAAGCAGCTCCCTGACAATTCTGTGCATTATGGTTACATAGGAGAAAACATATAAATAAAAAGTACATAAATTAAAAAATATACATACTTTATATATTTATGTCAAGCTGGTATATATACATGTGTGTGTATATGTACACACAGCCAAAATTAAACACAGCCAGCTCCTGGAAAAATTAAACTGTGCACTACGACCTGTATACCTCAGCCACTATTACCTGACATGTCACCTCTGGATCTCAGCACAGATTTACAAGGTGTGCTTAAAGGCAAGAAAAAACACAGTAAGGAGACAAAGTAAGCATCATTACCAGACTCAGATATGAATGACACAGACCTTGAAATTACTAGACGGGCAATTTAAAATAACTGTAATTAATATGGTAAGGGCTCTACTGGGAGAACAGATAATAACAAAAACAGATAGGTAATGCAAGCAGGGGAAGGAAACTCCAGGAGGAAAACAGAAGGAAATGTTAGAAATAACGAATGCTGCAGAAATGGGGACTGCCTCTGATAGATTCATCCGCAGATTGGATGCTGCAAAAGAAAGACTCAGTGAGCTTGAAGACGTGCCAATTGAAGGTCCCAAAAATAAAATGCAAAGAGACAAAAACAGAGAGAAAAAATCCAGACACAATACCCCCCAACTTGTAGCACCATTTCAAACAATGTAATGCCTGGACATTTGAAATACCAAAAAGAGAAGAAAGAGAAGAGAACCAAAGGACTTGTGAAGAAATAATGTCTGAGAATTTTTCAGAATTAATGACACCAAACCACAGATTCAGGAAACTCAGACATGACCAAGAAGTAGAAATAACCAAAAAGCAAAACAAAATGAAGTACTGAGGCACATCATGGAACAACTGAGGTTTTTTGCAGAAAACCAAAGACAAAGAAAAAATCTTGAAAGAAGCCAGAAAATTAAAAAAAAAAACAAAACAAAACAGCAAACAAAAAGTCCCACACCACCTGTGAAAACACAAGGATAAGAGTTCTGTGGACTTCTCATCAGAAACCATGGAAACAAGGAGAGAGAATACTCATTCATTCATTCATTTAGCAGGCTCCACGCCCAGCTCGGAGCCCAACGTGGGGCTCAAACTCACGACCGTGAGACTGAGACCTGAGCCAAGGTGAAGCTTTGGACACTTGCCTGAGCCATCCAGACGCTCTAGGAAGAGACAATATTTAAAGCATTGGAGGAAAATATGCACTGTCCTAAAATCCAATATCCAGTGAAATTATCCTTCAAGAGTGAGGGGGAAAAACGACTTTCTGTGAAAAACAGAAACCGAGAGAACTCATTACCAGCAGAGCTGTCCTGCAAGAAATGTTACAAGAGGCTCTTCAGGAAGAAGAAAACAACGCGGGTTAGAAACATGGATCCGCGTAAAGGAAGGCAGAGTGTCAGAGAAAGAAGAAATTCAGGTAAAATAAACTTTATTTTTATTACTCTTAATTGAGCTAATATACTTCTGTGCGTTCCGAGTAATAATGCTAACAATGTGTAGGGCGACGAGGCCCGTGGATAAGTGACCGCACGGGAGCAGAGCCGCAGGTGATGCGGGAGGAGGGAACAGGAGAGCCGAGTGACGCCGTCCTTGCAGTACCCACGACGTGGTGCGCAGTCGTGTGCCCATCACCCCTACCTGACTCCAGAACCTCTGTGTCACCCTGACGAGACACACTGTACCACGACCCGTCATTCCCCGGCACCTGGAAACCACAAAACTACTCTCGTCGGGAAGGACCCGTCTTGTCCGGATATGGCACATAAACAGGATCGGATCACGCGTTGCCTGTTATCTGGCTTCTCTTCCAGGCCCACCAACGTGGCAGCATGGGTCCGGCCCTCGCTTCCTCGACGGGCTGAATAACACTGTGTCATGCGGATACTTCATTTTCTACTTCATGCGTCAGCGGGCGAGCACGTCTGGGTCCCTTCCACATTCTGGCCGTGAACATGGCTGTGAACGTTCGTGTGCACGCGTCTCGGTGGACAAATGCTTCGGGTTCTCCTGAGCTCACCTGGGACTGGGTCTCCTCCGTCACAGGGCAGCTCTACGCCTAACGCTGTGACGACCGGCCACCCGGTTCCCTAAGCAGCTGCGCCATTTTCCATCCCCACCCGCCCTGTCTGAGGGCTGCCAGGAGGGCTCCACACCCTCAGCAGACCCTGCCGCGGTCCGTCTGTCTGTCTGAGCCCTCCCAGTGAGTGTCGGAGGTACCGTCTGAAATGCCACCGTGACTTCACCCCGGGCTCCAGGTGACAGAAACAGCTGAGGCTCCCACTACCCCTGCGGGATTGCTTTCCAGAAACCTTCGCTTCAAGAAGCACGGTTTTTTCCAGTTGCGAAGATCGTTATGTTCTTACCACAAAGAAGAGCTTTCTGTCTCTCTCCATAGGAAGACGTCCCTAGCAGGAAAGCAGGGTAAGGTGAGGAGAGTGCCCGCCCCCCTTGGGATGAGTGCGCGGCTCCTACTTACCTGCCGGGGGCCACGCCTTGATGTACCCCGTGCAGTGGACCACAGCGTACTGGGCCTCCCCTTCTTTCACGGGACCAAGGCCGTTCCTAAAGAAAGAGCATTTGTGAGTCGGCTCTCAGCACCTGGCGGGGAGGCAAGGCCACCGATGGCTCCTCTGCGGTCTAAGCCACAGGGGTCATGCTTGCCTTGTGGGTTTGGATGTCGCCTTCCCAGCAGCCTGCTCTCCCTCCTGCGAAGCTGCACCCAGCTCCCCGCTAGCCCCACGTGCAGCCCCGAGGGCGTGCCCCACGCCTCTCCCTGCGCTCAGCCCCTCTCCAGGTCCCGCCCCCCGAGGCTCAGCGCACTCAGGCTTTCTCCCGGCACAGCCCCAGACCCGTGTCAGAAAAGCCTACTGACCTGAACCTTTTTCTCATGGTGGTCATTCTGCTCAGAGGGAGGTGGTCCAGAGGAGCGTTTCCACACCTGCGATTCCAGAAACAGAATGAGGAAAGGCCTCAGCAAGCTTCTACAGCCTCGAGCGCCGCGGTCGGGAAGGGGGTCTGCTGTGACACACACGGACCCGCGAGCCCAGCAGCTAGTTCCCTTCCGCAGTGTCAACGCGGGCTTGCGTGTGCCCTGGAATCTGGACTGACCCTGAAGGCCAGGGCAGTGTGACCCCCGGGCACTGCTTGGGGCCCGGCCCGGAGGCTGGGGACACAGGAAGGCTCTGGGGAACCCTGGCCATGCTCCAAGCTGCAGACTCACGTCTGTGCCACTGGGGGCTTTCAGGAAAGCGGGCAGGTGGGCAAAGACCACGGTGATGTCGTTTCAGGCCTCAGCAGTGACAGCAACTCCACACGCACGGGGCCCACTGCTGACAAGAAACATCTCGGGCTCGGGCTGCCATCGGGGACGCCCCCACTGCCTGCATGGCTCTGCCCGGCAGTCCCACGGCCGCTGATGGCAAAGGGCAGACTGCAGACAGAGGGCGGAACAGCCTTTCCGAGGGTCCTTCCGGGAGGCCAGGCTGCTCTGGGGGCCTTTCCTGCCTCTGTCCTCCATGGCCCCCCCAGGCTCTGAATAGCCAGGTCTGCCCTGCGGCCAGAAGCAGGTCACACCTTGGTCTACCCCCGCTTACGTGGGCTCCCCGTTCCCAGCTCCACGACCGCTAACGCTCTGGATGTCGGCCACGCTACATGGCCAAGATAAGGGTCCACGTGTCCTCAGCCTGGGGCAGCGGCCCACACACGCGTGTTTCCCCAATAGGGTCAATCCAGGACACCAATGCCCGGGCGAGCTGGCCTGGCTCTCGGCATCTTCCTCAAACTAACCCCGCTTTGGAGGACAAGGTCGTGCGCTCAGCAGACGGCAGTGCCACCCGCCTCACAGAAGTCCGGGTCGTGTGGAGCTGGGACCACAAAAAGCCACTGGACTGTGCCCCCCAGAGCGCCCAGGGCAGGGAGAGGGCTGCCTGAGCCGGCGTGACGGAGCAGTGCTTATGGCATGGAGGCTACCCGGGGACGCTCCCAGGGAGGGCCTTCACCAGGTAAAGCTTGGGGCGGCAGCTCTGAAAGTCCACGGAGGGCGCTGTCCTGGAGGCCCGCCACGCGGGGATGGGTATGCACACCGACCCAGGCACCCGTGCCTTGTACCAACGGCCTCCCATGTCATTCAGAGTAGAAGCTGATGTCTTATGATGACCTGATATCCCGACCTTCCAGACCAGTGTTCCCATCACCACACCCCATTCACTCTACTCCTGGGAGAGTAGCTCCGTCATCCTTTGAGCAGGCCAAGAACACCCCTGCCTCAGGGCCTTTGCACTTGCTATTCCCTCTACCTGTGTTTTCTTTCCCCAGATATTCCCAGGTCTCCACTCAAAATGTCAAAGTAGCCACGGGCCCTCCCCTCACCTACCTGAAAATCAAGGCATAAGCCAGTAGCTCCCACTCCTTCCTACTCCTTCAGTTTGTTTTATTTTCCTCAGCAGCACTCACAGTCCGAGCATCTATGTGGCACTTCCGTGTCCCTGACTAAAGTCACGCTCTGCTGGATCGAGGATTTTGTTTGCCTTATTCTGGGCTGAACCCCGGCACTTCGATAGCCCCCTGGCACAGGCAGGCCCACAGGGAAACGTGCTGTGTAACTGAGTGATTGAGAACGGCTGCCTGGTTTCAGAGCCTCCAGAGTCCATCAGGCCAGGTGGACTCCCTGTCAGCCACCTCCAGCCCCCCCGACATGGCCTGGGGCACAGGGTGGTCTCAGCTGGCTGGGAAGTCTCAAAACCCTTGTTGTTTCTTCTTCAGGGACAAAAAGTTTTCTCATTACCCCCGATTCAATCCCTTGGGCATCCCCGCAGCAGGTCATGGGGTCTCAGGGAGGGTTAACTCAAAGCCCCTCTCCTCAGGGCAACTGGCACTCACTCCCGGAGCCAAGATATTTACACCAAGAACGTCAGTCGGCAGGATCATAATTAAATTCTAATAAAAGTGTATCATTCAGCCCAGGAAACATAAGAGGACGTACAAAACTGATCGATTCTACATAAACTATAGTGAGAAATATGGAGGCTGGACGAGTTGAAGAACTGGTAGAAAACTGAGACCTGGGGGACAGGGGAAGCCAACCTGGGAGGGGGCAGAGCTCGTGGGAAGACAGACATGGTGGGATGCGAGGACGAGGGACAAGAGCCCTCTCATACGGACCCCGACGTGTGGCTGCAGCAGAGCCTGGGGCAGGACAGGAGATGAGGAACCCCTCCTCCCCAGCCACAGCGCCCCGGTCCCCCACAGACCTCATCCTGCAGATGAAAGACCTCCGCGAGCCCATGCACATCCTCATGGAAGACTGCTGTCCCTCCTTCTTGACCGTCCCCGTCTTCAGGTCCAGGATCCGGCCTAAGTGAGAGAGGGACACAGGTGTAAACCTCTGCCTTTGATGGGGCTGTGGGGCAGAGGGGCGGAGAGCTTTCTCCAAATGCTCTGCAAAGGGGGACAAACGGGGCTGTGCGAATCGTTTCTTGGATGCCCACCATTCTCTGTCTGGGAACACGTGGAGCCAGGAGACCCGTACGATTCTAAGAGGCTCTTCTTCAGAACGCCGTCTCCACCTGCCGTCCCTGCTCCGTTGGACAGCATTTGCCCAAATCACCAGCACCTTCCTTGCCGCTGTTCCCAACACCCCCTTCCTCAGTCTCCACTCCTGTCCTTCTTCCGCTCCTGCCCCGGAGACCTCAGTGGCCCACCGTCTCTCCTCCCACTGGGCCCCTTGCCAGCTTTATCCACTCCAGGACGACTGCCTCTGTACACTGAGAATCCTGCACACCCCAGCACCCACTCCTCCATCCAGACCACCATCCGCACGTCAAGGCCAGCACCAGCCACTGCTCCCCGACCCGAGGCTCCGCTGTCCACAGGGAAGTCGAGGTCAGAAGGCCGGATGCCCTGTGAGAGTCCTTCCCTCCATCACCCCCCTGCACGCCCCCCTATCTCTCCATCGCCTCTGCCCTCCTGCCATCCCTCGGCTGAGGCTCACGGGCTCCCAGCCTCTGGCATCCCGCCTCGCACACGGCCGCCAGCTGTGTAGACCACACGCATCGGACGGCCCACCTGTGTTCCCGGCTGCAGCACTGATGTGAGCTCTCCCAGGCTGCCTGCCCCTCCCCCTCGCTTCCGCCCCACTTCCCGGTACCCCGCCAAGGGAAACGTCAGAGCTGCCTGTGTAAGTCTCCGTGTCCCAGCAGGCCCACGTTTTAAGAAGTTGGAAGAAACAGGGGCACCATTTTCAACGATACACCTGGCGTATTACTGTTTCTGCACGTGAAGCCCCTTGGGGTACTTTGCGTTCTGTTTCACTCCCTGAGGCTTTGATGTTGGTGTGTCTTGCGCACACAGGGCACGTCTCCATTCCAATGCCCCCGTCCCGGGCGCTCCGCAAGCGCCCGTGGCCAGTGGCCTCCGGACGGGGTGCGCGCGGCTCCAGACACAGCCAGCATGCCCGCCCCTCGGAGGCCCTCCCGCCTCGCACGTGTGCAGACACGTGCTTTCTGCCCCAAGTGCACACCCTGTTCCATGTGAGGGGCACCCTGGCGAGTTCCCGCTCATCCCGCTTGCCTGTCACGGCCCCTGGGAGGCCTCCTCTGGGTTCCGCAGGTGGAGCTTCCCGCCCCCGCCTTCCCAGCCACCTCCTCCCTCCCCCCTCAGTATTTATCACGAGTTTCCGTAGAGCCAGGGCACCCCGTGAGGCCCTGGGGGTGCAAATGTGAGCCAGGCACCATCATGTCTGCGGGAGAAAACAGACATCCCCACTACTTGTCACGCTGCACCACACCGACGTGCTCGCTCGCCCATTTACCATGACCTTGACTCCAAACGCAGTGGGAAGGTATTGACTGAGTGGAAAACTGTGTCCCAGCACCGTGGACAGTTCCTGGCCCAGCATGTGGCTGAACCCACCCGTGTGCGTCCCCAGGAAAGGACTTTGCGACAAAGTTGGCATTAAGTAACGTGAGAATCAATGGGTTTTTACTTCTATTCCCATTTCTACATCAAAACAAACTGACCTGCACCCACCCCCCACCTCGCTCCCACCGCAGAGGAAATGCTGCTTCTCCTCCCCGAGGGCCCAGCCGAGAGCCGTGGGCCTTGCTCCATCCACCAGACCCTCCCATCAGGCCCCTCCACTATTCAAACATGTCAGTCCCTACCACTGATTGGGGGAGGGGACAAACAAAACCCTTCTTTGACCCTGAGGCTCCTCCTCTTGCTCCCTGTGCTCTGTCCACTCACGGCCAGCCCGCGGGCAGCTCTAGTCCAGGCACCAGGGCCCTGTGTGCCGGCAAACTGAACGGATATTAAGCAGTCCCTCTCCACTTGGTTGCTGTCCTCAACCAGTCCCTCTTTCCTGGACCCTTGTCATCCTGAACCTCTCCCACCTCTCCATTGCTGGTGGCACTCCAGAGCCTGGGCCTTCTGTCCCACTCTCCCCGAGCCCTCAGGGCTCGAGGACACCAAGACAGCACCTCCAGCAGGACCTCTCTCGGAACCTCCTGTGTGTCCATCGGACGTTCCAGACACGGCACGGTGGGCAGGAACCAGAACCCTCGTGGGCTCCCCTCCACCCAGCACCCACAGTAGCAGGGAGGCCACAGGGCACACGGCTGGGCCCACAGCGGCCCAAACATCTCCAGGCAGGACACGTCCACCAGAACTCAGCCCCGAGCAGAGGCCCGCCCCACAGTCTGCTGAGAGCTTGGCGCTGCTCGTGCGGAGCCCCAGGCGGGGGTTCGGGTCTGGGCGGGCGGCCGCCCCAGGGCTGACCCCTGTCTGTCTCGCTCGCAGATGGGAGCTCCTTGCAGCCGCTCCCAGGGTAAACTGTCCCTCGCTTTATCATCTACCAAGTGGCAAAGGGTTTCAGCTGCGAAGCAGGCCGGCCTGAGTCTGTCAAATTCCGGAGGCTGCTCTGAAAATAAACCGCAACTGTGGGACACATGAGCCGTGGAGCACGAGGAAATGAGAAAACACATGTCCGTGATCTGCTGTCAGGACCCCGAGAGACAGCGGCCACACGTTTGTTTCTCTGGTGCTTCTCCAGTTTCCTCGGGCACAGGAGCCCCTTTCCGGGCTCCATGGGGGGGGAAGCACGCTCAGCTTTATAACGAGGTTGTGCTCCTGAAAGGTCTGGGAAACTGGGCTTTTGACCTGAGAGCAGTGTAGACATATGGAGGCAAGGGGCCGCCCCCCAACTCTGGCAGTGAGTCCCAGGAAAGGGGACCGGGGATCACTCTGTCCCCCGGCAACAGACTGTCAGGCTGACTTGCCATGGGGCTCCCCAGTAGGAAGGGAACACGGACAAGAAGCTGCTATGTGCATGGCTTCCAGTCTTCTCTCCTGGCCCACAGAACCCTCGGGTCGGCTTAGAACCACGGAGCTGCATTCCCAGGGCTGGTCCCAGTGGGTCCCTCAAAGCACAATCAGTCAGGGCCAAAGCCGACTCCTTCCAGATTCCAGCCTCATCCCCAGGTCAGAAATCTCACTCTGCAATGCTGCCCTGAGGGGGCCCCAGCACCCATCCCAGCCCGCTCCCCTCGGCAGGTGCTGAACGCCCAGCCCCGTGGCCGTCTCTCGTCTCCGCACTCCTCCCCATGACTCCTGCTTCCCTCCTCCCTCTCTCCTACAGGGTGCCCTCTGGAATGTCCCTTCTGAAACAAACAAACCCCCACACCCTCGGCTTCTTTGAGAAGTTCCCTGAACCCCAAGTCAGCAGACCAGCTTGACCGACCGCTTCCAGGCTGCGTGTCCCCCAGAGGGAAGGCAGACGTGTGCTCCCACAGCCCGGATGCCCTGTGGTCCGAGGCGGGTCTGCATCTCCCTCAGGGCCCAGAGCCCCTCCACACGGAGCTCCCGGCATACAACCCGCAGCTCCTCCCAGACTCTCGCGTCTGCCCTGTGCACCTGCTACGTCTCGGTCGTCCCACCCGCGGTTCACTCTTCCTCCATGTCAGACGCCAGCTTGTCCCCTGGCTTTCTCTTCACTTCCAGAGCTGCCATCATAGGACTCGGTGCCAGCACCCACGTGGAGGCCCCCAGCATCCCCACTCAGGGCTCGCCCTCCTCCCACGGCGGCGCCTCTCCCGGCACGGTGTTGTGGAGCGTGAGGTGTCTACAACCGCGCGCTGTCCGAGATCTTGTGTTCGAGCACACCGGCAGTGCCCCCACTCTGGTCCCTGCTTCACCGAGGGTCCAGCGTCGGAACCTGCAACCCCGATCGGCTTCCGTCCCTGCGGAAATGCTGAGCTTCCCTCTGGTGTGGATCCGTCCTTGGCGCCAGCAGCGCCTGGGACCTGGCGGCCAGCTCCGGCCCAGGCGCCCCAGCCAGCTTCCCGCACAGCCACAGCGGAAGCTGATACCTTCCCGGGTTGATGCACGAAGGGGGACCATGGGCGAGTGAACGGCAGGGCCCACACCTGAGGTATCTGATTCCAGAAGGAAGCGGCAGCCAGGATGGAGGCGCAGCCCCGGTGCAAGTGGGTCTGGGGGAAGGGCCGGCGGTGCCCCGTTCTCTCAGCCCGAAGACAGGACTGGACCCACCTGCGCTGACGGTCACGTGCGGCGCCGAAGACGGACACGCAGACACCCCATCGGCCGCCCGCACGAATGCTAGAAGCAGTTGGTGGCTCCAGGCGGCAGCTCTGTGAGCCCCAAGAGGAGGGCGGCGCCCCGGACTGGAGAGCCACAGGGAGGTTCCCCGCAGCCAGCCCAGCCCTGGCCTTCGGCTCCTCTGAGTGAAGAGAACATTCTGGAAGGTTTTCGCCTGTGTCAGGTGAAAAGGTTGAAGAACTACTTATTTCTCCCTTAAAGTGCTTCTGCTCTAAAACTAAAGTGGTCTTTGGGAAAATCACACAGACACAGACACACAGTAAAAACCCCAGACTCTCTGCCTTGAGAAGAACAGTATTAACATTTGGGCGTTCCTGAAAAATCTCTGTGCGTGCCTGTTTTTTCTTTCAATTAAGCAAGGTGCCATGGTGTATGTTTTTCCTCCTTACGTCACAACATAAACTCACAAAATTGTGATCACGGACGTTATCCGGAAGGCTCTATGCCACCGTTTTGCTCAGACGATTTACCGTTGGACATGAAGTTATTCCCAGGTTTTCCACGGGGCAAATAACACCATGGTCAGTAACTGGGTGGGGAAAAATCACTATATCCAGACCTTCTTAGGCTAGATTCCCCAAAAATGGAATTATGGCATCACACGAGGACAGGCTGTCAGCACCAACACCCAGGCTGCTCTCAGCCCCCCGTGAACCTGCAGTGAGCTCTGGGCTCCACTCCGTGACACGGGGACAAGTACAACACGTCTCAAGGGTTACAAGGACCATTTTTCTAAGTTGAAAGCCTGAAATGCTTTAGAACGGGAGCTGGCAAACTGTGACTTCAGACCCCAACTGGGCTCACTCTGTTACTTAAGTATTTACTGGAACCCGGACACAGACTCGCGCGGGTTTAGTTATCGTCTCTGGCTGCTTTCGTGCTACAACGGTCGGGCCAAGTCGTTGTGAAAGAAAGGGGATGACGGACTCAGAGGGTCAAGCATCTTGGCTCCCCAGCCCCTGACCAAACACAGCTGCTGACTCCGGCTTTGGAAGAATGCTCCCAGGTCCCCAGCGCAGGGCACCTTTCTCTGCGGGCAAAGGGCCCTTCTGCCATTGTTTTCGGTACACGGATTTTTGTATTATTTACATCAGCAGTAACTTTTTTTAAAAAAGGAGGACCCAAAGTTTGTGCTGGACAAGATCACAAAGGAAGGCTCTGAGCTTCATGAAGTGACCCCGCAGGCCGCGGCAGGAGCACAAGCAGAAACCAGAATGAGTTCATCGGAGGAATCCTTGAGAAAACTGGAAACCTCTCATCTCGGTTTCAAAAGAAGAAAACAAGGCCGCGAAGGAGGAAAACAAGAGGACGTGACCCACGACAGAAGCAAAACGACGGCCCCAGGATGGACACTCTTTGATGTCGCTCCAAAGATATGTGTCCCCTGAACGGGGGCCCAGAGGCTGGAGGGGGCTCGGCCTGCTGTCCCGGTGACAACGTGCGCTTGTTCTCGGGGGCTGACCCCAGTGGCCCGGGCAGCTGTGCACACCGGCCCCAACGCGCCCCTGCACGGGAGTCCAGGCTGAGCACGTGGGGCCCCTCGGGAGCGGACCCCAGAACGGGAGTGGCACCCAGGGAGCCTTCCGCTCCTGAGGGCCGGTGTCCCCCCTGAGGACACCAGTTCCCAGGTCGTGGCCCAATTGCTTCTTCCCACAGCAGAAGGGCTCTGGGTGGGGGTCGTCCCAGAGCTCCCGCATCTCAGCGCTCTCATGCTGGTCCTTTACTAGGACCCTCAGGAAAGGGTTTGCCATCATCTTACAGGAGCCCACCTGCCCTGCTATAATGACTGGTGGAGCGCTGAGCACCTGATACAAGCTGGGCCAATCTCAGTACCTCATTCCTCCTTTGACCATAGTGATGGGTCCCCAACCAGGACAGGGTCCAGCCAATCCGAGTCCTGCACAGGCAGACCGTGGCCACTCCCACTTTCGCTCTTGTGCTGCTGTAGGACCGTGAGCCTCACTGTTTCGCAACAGTGACTCCGGCTTCACGGAGAATCGGGTCTAAGACAGAGACACCAACTCCACGAAAGCCATGGTGGCATCCACAGGCGAAGACGACCATCGTGGTGTGCAAACCTCTGGTGCCAACAACCCCCTTTTCCTACCTACGTTAACTCCACGTTAGCGCCCGTCACTTAGGCCCGAGCTACATGGACGGATGCAGGCGTCCCAGGACTCGGACAGCGGAGGAAGGACGAGGGGTTGGCCCTTCCTGTGGACTTCACGGAGGCCCAGCTGTCACGACACATCTCCTGTGTGTGACTCGTGTGACCAGCCTGTGGTAGGCAGGT
Source organism: Lontra canadensis (assembly GCF_010015895.1). Classification (NCBI taxonomy): domain Eukaryota; kingdom Metazoa; phylum Chordata; class Mammalia; order Carnivora; family Mustelidae; genus Lontra; species Lontra canadensis. The sequence continues at coordinate 6,458,297 of NW_022631088.1, forward strand.
GATGGGCATCAAGGGTGGCACAGGATAGCACGAGCGTGGAGTGTCACAGGAGACAGAGGGACCCCTGACCTCGTCCTCTGAAACCAATAATACGCTACATGTTGATTAGCTGAACTTAAATTAAAAAAAAGTCTTTAGCACAGCAATCAAAAAATGATTTTCCGGGCGCCTGGGTGGCTCAGTGGGTTAAAGCCTCTGCCTTCGGCTCAGGTCATGATCTCAGGGTCCTGGGATCGAGCCCCGCATCGGGCTCTCTGCTCAGCGGGGAGCCTGCTTCCCTCTCTCTCTCTCTGCCTGCCTCTCTGCCTACTTGTGATCTCTCTCTCTGTTTCAAATAAATAAATAAAATCTTTAAAAAAAATGATTTTCCGTGGGACTCACATCACAGTGCAGGAAGCAGGTTAGGGGATGCGCCAGCATGAGGCGGGGAGAAGGGCGCTGTGAGGGGCCAGAGGGCAGACACTGTGTAGCCCCATCTGCCAACAACTGCTGGTCGTGGCCATGGCAAGAAGCAGATGAACGTGGAGTGGGCTTCGGGGTTGTTTTAAATTCCCAGTGAACGACGGCCCATCTGGGCTAGACCCCGCGGCGCTGCAGCGTTCCCGAAGCAGACGGAAGCCCAGAGACCCCGAACAACACCGCCAAGGCTGGCCTCCCCCTGGGCACGTGAGAGTCCGAGCTCCTCACTGCCCTGAACGCTCGAGAACCGTCCCCCCAACGGCACAAAGTGGGATCACGGCCACCAGATGGCAGCAGTCGGGTGCAGGGGGACAGGAGGTCACTGCCGCATGGATGGTGGCCAGCCTCCGCCTGCTTCAGCATCCCACACCCCGACTGGGAAAACCCGACGGTGCTTTCCTTCTTCAATCCTTCTGTGTGTGTCTACTGCTTTCTCGGGGTTTTCTCTGGTTTCTGTAGACACCATGAGGTTGAGCCCATCTCAACCGTCCCCAGCTGACTCCCGGGCGGGGGTTTGCATCCACAGGGGGCTAGAGTTAAGGGAGGGCAGCACCCCTCAGGGCAGGCAGGGTCCGGGGCCATCCTGGCTTTGCTGCTGGCCCAGCGGAGTTATTAGGAGAGTCTCTCCGCTCCCACAGTGCTCAGGTTTGGATGACAGATGACATACCTATGATCCCTCTTTACAAGACGACAGCAGAGTGAGACATGGATCCCGCCCCCAGAAGCTTGACAAAGAGCTGGATTCCAGGCCACCTCACCCTCCTGCCCGTCACACAGGCTCTTCGGCTCCTAGACAGCTGCGCCCCTCGTCTTGTCGTCAGCAGCAGGGACAGTCCTCTAACAGTCCCTGGGAAGAAACGGTGTGCCAGGAACAGTCCCGGGTTCCGCCCGACAATGTCACAAAGGGCCCCTCCCAGGTCGGTAAGGGGGGAGCTAATGCTCAGAGTCAGAGAAAAACCCCCGTCTCAGGAAACCCTCGGCCCCGCAGGGAGCGGCGGCTGCCCCTCAGCCCACCCTGGCTTCAAGCGCACGGGGCTAACGGTGCCAGGAGCGTCGCAGGACTCGGATCCGTGGCCACAGCTGGTCGCACACACTTGGAGATGAACCCGAAGGGGAGGCCACAAAATGACACGTCCTGGAAAGGGCTTTCCTTCCCCGTCCCTTTTCAAGTTCTTGTTCTGGAAGGAAAGCCCTTCTGCCTCATGCTTCCCTCATCAAGAAAACACCCCTTGTCGTCCTGGTGACATCGCTCTGCTTGCCCAGATCCACACCCAGTCATCTCACGGAGAAGACGGGCCAAGAGCTTCTCGAGGCGGGGAGCAGGGGCCCTGTCTATGCCTTTGGGAACCCCCGCGGCCCCAGAGTGGGAGCCATCCTTGTCTCTACTGCCACGTAGCAGGTTCCCACAAACCCAGATGCATAAAACAATACCCGTCTATTAGCTCACAGTTCGTTGGGTCCAAGTCCCGGGTGGGCTTGACTGAGGTCTCTGCTCGGGGCCCCCAAGGCCAAAACCGAGGTGGTGCTGGGCTGGGCTCCTCTCTGGGGATTCTGGGCAGGAACCTGTCTCCAGGCTCTTCCGAGCTCCCAGCAGAGCCAGTTCCCTGCAGTGGCTGGCCTGAGGGGCCCCAATCCTCGTCAGGAGTGGGTCCCTCCCAGGAGGTTTCCCCCACACCTCTGCTCGCAGCCCCCTCCATAGTCAAAGCCAGCAGTGGTACGCGGCGCGGAGTCCTCTTTGGGCCTGGACTCTCTGCCTTTCCTTCTGTCACCAACCAGATACAATCCTTTGCTCTTTATAATGGCTCAACCGACTAGGTCAGACCTACTTGGACGATCTCCATTTTTTAAGGTCAACTGACTTGAGGCTTTAATTAGCTAAGTAAGATCCCATCCCAGCAGAGCCTAGACACACGCTGGACTGAACACCCAGGAGGGGGACCCCAGAAGAGCCTGTGAAGATACTGGCTGCCGTGACCCTCAACAGGGGGGACCCGCGACCCAGGGAGATGCTCGGCCCATGGCCGGCCGGGATCATGGAGTTCACAGTCCCGGAAGACAGGCAGGCAGCTGGCCCGGTGTGTTTTTTGTGTGGGGGTGGAATCTAGGCTCCCGGGCAGGGGGGCAAATGGCAGGGTACGTGTGTGTCCCACTGGCCAGCCCACAACCCTTTACCCACCAGGGACGCTGGCACTGGCATCAGTAAGGGGTTTTGTAAGGACTCGTGGTTTCACAGCAGCAGCTGGGGAGAGCTTCCTCACCCAGCTTGCCTTGCAGGCCGCGCCACACTCTACCCTCCCAGACCACACACGGGCAGGCTTCTCCCCCAGCACAGAGGAGACGTGCCACTCAGGCTGGGAGGGCATCAGGGGGTGGGGAGGTTGTGAATTCTGGCAGAAATGGAACTACAAAAGACAGCCCCACCACGCTGGGGTGGGAATGACCACACAGAGCAATGGATTCTTCCAGAACAATAGTGTCACAAGAGGGTACAGGGAAGCTTGTGGGGTTGGGGGCCTGAGAATGGAACCAAGTCCTGTCCAGCTGGAGCTCAGTGGGAGAGGAGCTGGTGACCGGACCTGGGCTGGCAAAAGCCCCCAGGGGAGCCGGGCCTGAGGCTGCCTGTCACTCACCCAGAGGCGGGAGAGCAGGGCCCTCCAAAAGTTTAGCAAATGTGCTTTTGAGAGCCCCACCCGTCCCTGCGTGTTGGTGGCAGTAAATTTTGACTGTGCTGCTCAAAGGCCACGCCATACGGCAAAAGCAAAACTTGTCACCGGCTCAGCACCATCTGGGGAAATGCATGTGATTTGTGTTTTAAATGTAAGGCTATCAATAATTCAGAGTTAGAAGCAAACACTTTTAAGACTAGCATTAATATTGAATGCTGCCCGTCTCTGAGAGCGCCGAGGAGAGACGCCCAGCCGCGGGGACCCAGTCCCTGCCCATCTGCAGCAGACAGTGCTGCAAGCCATGACCGTGGATGACAGTGGTCATGGTCCTTGAGCGGAACGCTGCTCCTGGCCAGCCCCGAGAGGGAGAAGATTCTAGGGAGCAGGGACAGGCCTGCAGGGAACCATCCCTCCTCTGGGTTTGGACTCCCGGCTCTGGCCATGGAGCACCACAAAATAAAGGGACCTGTGGATTAGGGCTGGCGACGGGGACTGAGCACAGCCACCAACAGGCCCCACTGACAGCCTTTTTGCCAAGCAGCCTGATTTCTGATGGGTCCTTCCTCGGAGCCACCCTGCCCTCTAGGGACGGCACCGAGGACACCCAAGCCAGGCAGGTCTGCACGGAACATTGCAGACACAACCGTGTCCCACAGTCACAAGGCCAGGATGAGCTCTGGAGCATATCCACACCAAGAAGCAGAGCTCCACAGCAGGTGACGGGCTCCAGCACCTTGCCACCAACGACCCAGCTGGCAGGGCCCCTGGAAAGCGCACAGCTCGCCAACTTTATCTCGGGGCGCACAGTCCAGGCAGGATGACGGCGGGGGCTCTGACCTGTGTTACAAACTGGCCACCAACCCCCATCCCCCAGCGGTCCAGTGTCCTCACCCCTCCAGTCTTCCCTCCCTCCCTTCTGTCACCCCCCAGCCTCCACCTCCCACAGCCAGCGCCTCTTCTATTTCATCTGCAGGCAGAAGTACAAACGCTTCATCTTGTTTAGAGTATGCCGGGGTGTGCTTGAAAAAAATACATTCCTCTCTGGGTGTCACGCTGCAGAAATGCCAGAAACGCAGGCCTGAGGGCTTTCATTTTGCCGGTAAATGATTAACCCTCCCCTCCCTCTCTGGCGGCCAAGAGGCAGCCTGGCGTGTGGGAGGAGCCCGAGCCAATGTGTCCGTCCAGAAGGCAGTTTCAGGCCAAGCCTGGCCTCCCCAGCAAACTGCTAATGAAATGATCAAAAAATACAAAAATAGCAACAAAAATTTGCCTCCATGACAAAACAGTGTCGAGGGCCCTGAAGAGATGGGAAGCCAGGAGGGGTTTGTTTTCAAGGAACGGGGCAGATAGGAGGGTAGGGTGAACATGGGCAGCCCCGTGGTGTAAGAAATACAAAGGGGCTGCCTGGGAGAAGCAGAAGGGTCCCCCAGCAGGAGCCTCCAAACCTACAAGCAGGGAAGGGGGTCCGGAAGCAGAGAAGTGTCCCAGGGTCTGGACAGAGAGGCCCAGGGCAGAGCTGTCTTGTCACCTTGACTTCCAGCGGCCAACCCGCCCCATGAAGAGGGCGATGGCTTCCAGATTTGAAACCCAAACGACATGATGCTGCTGAAGGGGACGTCCGGCCGCAGCCCAGGCAGACGGCCCAGACTGAGCAGGCCAGGTGGGGGACGTGCCCCCCCGGGGACTGGGGAGCCAGGGTGGCCGGGAGAACCAGCGAGGGAGGTGCACACAGGGATCCCCCCGCCCCAAGGCCAAGGAAGGCATCAGCGGAAGGATGAGAAGGGTGAGGACGACATGGAAATCCTGCCCCTGAAGACGGCCAAGTCTCAGAGAGAAAACACACAAGATGGAGAAAAGGGCCAGTGGGGTAATGTCGGAAAAAAGGATGCGTGAACTTGAACACAGCGGAAAAAGAACTATTTAAATTGAAATACACACAGATAAAAAGGAATTTGAAACGATCACAAGAGCATCTGTGAGCTGCAGGACGGCAGCCTCGGTCTCAGGTACTTGTAACTGGAGCCCCAGAAGCAGCGGGGAAAGATGACAGGAGAAACATCTGAAGAATGGAAAGCTGATATTTCTTACAAACGTGATAAAACCATAAGCCCAAAGATTAAGAAAGCTAAATGAACACCAAGTACGATAAACATAAGGAAGCCATCCTCAGGCAAACCATAACCTGACTGTTCAACACCACTTACAGCAAGAAAAACCTAAACCAACCAGATAAAAGAGGTATTTTGCACAGAAGGAGGGAGACGAGGATGTCACCGAGTTTCTCACACGAGCCAACGCCAGTGAGTGTGTTCCGGACAGCAGAGAAAGGCCCACATCCCACGGGCCCACATCCCGCACGAGCCAGCAACAAGAATCCGCACACAGAATGTTAGCAAGTCAAACCCCACCACATACAAGAAGTGTCATACGTCGTTATCCAAGTGTGGTTTGTCTCAGGAATGAAAAATGGGCTTTGCTCCAAAACACCAAACAATGAAACTCACCCCGTGAACAAAGTAATAAGGAAAAACCGTACCGTCATGACGCTCGATGTCACCGAGGTATTGGACAAAACCCAACACCCATTCTTCATAAAACACTCAGCAAACCTAGAGCAGGAGGAACTTGCTTCAGCTGATAAAGGACAAGCATGAGAACTTGTGCGGGCTCAGGAAGGAATGAGGAAAGACCGAGTTCTTTGTGCAATCGGGGGACAAGGCTGTCCACTCTCACCACTTCCATTCTGCCTCATGTTCTGCATGTGATAAAGGTCTAAAACAGTGCAATCAGGCAAGAAAAGGAGTTCTATTTCCGTGTCCTATCACTGAGCAATTCGAAACTGAAACAGAAACCCCCATCGACATGGGCACAAAAGGTACAAAATACTTAGAGATAAATCTGTCCACGGCCCGTACCCGGACAATAACAAAATAACGCTCCATGAAATGAGAGGAAAGACAAGTAAATGGACGGGGCACAGTGCTCGCGGGTCACAAGAACCAAGATGGTGCCGGTTCTCGCCAGACAGATCTGTAGATCTGATGCAACCCAGACAAGTCCCCGTTAGGCTTCTCCGCACAGCCAGGCAAGCCGACCGTGTAATTCAGGTGGAAATAAAGGCAAAGAACCCGCAGGAGCCAAAATTATGCTGGAAAAGAGGAACAACGTAGGGAGATGAACGCAGCCTGATTTCAGGACACAGCGGCAGGAATGAAGACAGCACAGAACCGGCGTGGGAGCAGAGAGGGAGGTCGACGGGCCGGCATGGAGTCTAGAAACAGACTGCCCCCCCAACGCACAGAGAACTGATTTTTGGCGAAGGAGCATGGGCCCCCCACTGGAGGAAGGACAGTGTTTTCAACAAAGGTGCCGGAGCAATCAGACCTCCGTATGTAGGTAACTAAGCAATCGCCACGACGGGTTAAGTGAGAAGCATGTGTGAAGTTCCGTCACACGCCCTTCATGTAGTGTGCAGACGCTCATTCCCTTCCTTCTTGGATTCCAAAACCACAACAAAACGATCTCCTTGCCTGCGTCAGGAAAGCCTCTATGCATCCTTCCAGGGGCTGCTCTTTGTGCTCTTAGTAAATTCTAGAAGCACTGTGCTCCCCTGTGGCTGTCACTGGCCCAACCTCCCCTCATCACACGCCACAGTCCTAGTCACCTTCCCAGACTGAACAATGCCTCCCTGCCACAGGGCCTTTGCACATGCCGGCCTTGCGGCTGGGAAAGCGCTTGAAACTCCCAGGCCCTGCCCATGGCCGAGCTCCATCCCCAGCCTCCCATGCCAGTGTGAGCATCATTTCCTCAAGGGGCTTCACCCTGCTCCCCCACCACTTCCAACACGGGAATGAGGGGTCCCCGCTAGTGTGTTCATAGCCTCCTAACGTTTCCCCTTGGAACACATCACCATTTTCATTCTGCATTGACCGCATGACTGTCTGTTCTCTCCCTAGTCGCAAGGACAGCTCCTTCATGGACGGCGACCGTGTTTGGCTCACTGATGTGCTCTCAGCCTCTGGCTCGTGCTGAGTAAGTAACAGCGGGTTCACAGCGAGACATGCACTCCGCCTCCCGTAAAGTGGTTTCCCTTCATCCATGAAGACTCGGTGCTCAAGCCCCGGGAGCTGGCAGCCTAGAAAGGGGGCCCAGAAGGGTCCCGCCCCAGCACGAGCCTCAGCTGCTCTCGTGGGCACGCCTGGGGGTCACCATCTCTACCCGTGGCTGGCTCCCAGGCTTGCAGGCCTGTCGTGGACACTGCTGGTGTCCCAGGCGGATCCCCAGGCCCCTTGTGCCAAGCTGACTGGCAGATCCCTCCCCGGGGTCGACGGGGCTTCAGCTCACTGCTCACACCACATCTTCTCACATGCTTGTCCCTGAAGCTACTTGGAAGCAGCCGGGCTTGCAGATGCCTGGGAGTGTCACCCACCCCTCAGGGTCTGTGACCAAGGAGAGCCCGCTCTCTTGCCTCCGACGGGACAGCCTGTAGTGTGACGCAACCTCCCAACCCCCTGCAGCACCAGACTGAGGCTGGACCTTTCCTGAACCGCATCTTGGCTAGTTCCTCCCCTGACCTCCACGGCTTCCCCCGGACCATTCCCCGAGGGGACACCATTCTCCAGAAGCGCACACACAAATGCCCACACAGGCTTGGTGCCCAGAGACTCAGCCAGGAGAAGGCTGCTGGCCACAAGGAAAGGAAGGTAGCCGGTTCCGACTGAGCTCTGGGCCTGCTGCCTCAGGCACCATCCTCACGCCACCCTAGAGCAGGAAACAGGGGCCCTGAGATTGGGTGGTCTGGGTAAAACTGGGCCCCGTGGCAGCCTCTGGCTCCGAAGCCCATGTCTTGACTCGCCCCCCGAATCCGCACGTGTGCACGCTGGGCGGTATGTGTCCATTCCTAGTCCCATCCCGTAGTGTCAGTTGGGCTGTCGGGCACAGAGATGGGGTGACCAAGAAGGACTTCACACTGAGCACAAGTCTATCATCCCAAGCAGACGGGGCTGTCTCCTGACATGACCAGCTCTGTCACTGTGTGCATCCAAAAGAGGCCAGGTGGGGACTTTCTAGGTGCTTCTGCAGGGAGCACACGACCCCCAGAAGACCCAGTCCATGGGAGCTCTGAGGTCCCCACGACGTGGAGCTCTCATAAGTCTAGGTCCTCAGAACATGTGCACTTGAGCCAAGGTTAAAGAATGACATTGTAAACAGCTCACTGGAGACTAATTTCTGTCATCACCAGGAAGGGGGAAACTGAAAGCCATCCGTCGGTCACCGCCTGAGTCAACGGCTGGCAGGCAAGGCTTTGCGTTGGTGTATAAGAAAAGAATCCACAAAAATAAAGGACAAACTGAATGCAGATGTTTGCCTCAATTAGCTTCCACGGAGGAAGCAACAAACAGGAAAGATCACTGCTGTACGTGCATTTTTATTTCACCGTTGGGTGTGAATCATGACATTTCAGAGAGAAATATGTCTCTTTTTTTAGTAAGGCTGAAGGAAACTATTTTAATTTTCTTGATCCTGGTGCAGTTTCTGCAATCGAGTTATTTTTAACCAAAGCATTACCAAACACAGCCGTCACGTGAGAATATTACTGAAACCCGCGTCACGCCAGGAAGAAGCAATGATTCCATTTGTCTTTTTGTTTGCCCTAAAGTAACTCAAAATAATTGTATCTGCCTCAAAACTATCCTACCAGTAGGTTATTTCTGTCATCGTTTCCTTTTACAGATGGAGAAAAAAAGTCTTTGTTTACTTCTGGAGCATCAGAGTTAGGACAAAAGATGCTTGGTTAAGAATTCAAGGCTTGGGAAGAGGGTTTAAAAACTCATGCTGCTCATTTTTTAACATTGTTGCTGACTGATGACATTGTTAACATTTTGTTTCTTTTTTATTTTGACCTTGTTGAAATTTCTGTCCTGCTATAAAAAACAAATCGGGCTGTCCTCTTTCATTTCATTTCGGGTTTTTGTTTGTTTTTTTAGTGTGGGTACGGTAGTTCGCAACCTTTGGCTGACACTGAAATCATCAGGGCTGTTTTCAAAGGTATCGACGCCTGGACTTCGCCACAATAGGGTCGAATTCCGGAACACGGGCCAGAGCACCCGCACTGGAAGGTCTGTGAGAGCCAATGGAGTCCTGATGTGTGCCCAGACTGAGACCCGCTGTTGTAGGGCTGCGGATCTTAAACACTTACTCATTACGAAGCTGCTGGCTTTCAAGCACGACTTGGATGTTGCCCATTTCAAGGAGAGCCATGTACACAGAGGAGAACACAGAGCACAGATCTCGAGAAGGGGATTCTCGGCGTTCCAGAGGAACACACCAACGGTGTGGGGAGGGGGTGAAATCTCTGGGCGAACTCAGAGCCAGACTGAGAGTTCCCAGTTCAAGGTACACACATGGGTAAGGGGATGGCAAATACGAATACTGACCCGTTTGAGAGCACTTAACCCCATCCCTGCCTTCTTCAGGCCCCCCTCACTGCTCTCGGGGGCTGCCAAAAGGTGCTTCTCTGCCTGGACACTGTGGAGCCCGTGCCCCCTTCTCCAGGGGGTTCCTGATGGAACAACAGCACAACTCAGGTGTGGCCGGGAGGGCTCTGGGCTCCCCAGCTTACCCACAGTGAACCCCAGACTCGCCTGACTCCCCTTGAGCCCTACTGTGAAGGAGGCTGCGTGCCTCTCTGTGACTTCTGGCACAGGGGTGTTCTCCGTGACCCATGGAAAGTCCAGTCATTGGGTGCCACTAGTACATCAAGCCTCGCAGAGCCTGGCATGCTCCCAGATTAGACCCCCGACCCTGACCGGCTGTGAGTCTGGTCCACACGTGCTAGGGCCTCAGACACAGAAGGTAAGGACAGGAAGAGAAAGGGGTTTGCGCCCGGTGACGGCACAGGGTCCCATGCCCTGCGTCACGGTCCAGCTGCAGAGGAAGCCTTGGGAAACGAGCCACAGCGCCAGCATCGGTGAGCCGACACCTGCTAGGCCCTCCATCCAGAAACTGACTCTGTACAGTGGAGACTGGCAGAACTGGTCCTGAGCAGCCCAGGTCCCTGTCGCAGCAGAAGAGGTCCCAAGCTGGGGGCCAAACTTCCCCTCACCCACCCGCTGTCTGCTGCGTACCCCTGCCTCCCCACCTCGGGCATCCCAGCACCAACCCCCCTCTCTGGCTTGCCCCTATCCCTGCCTCTGGACCTGCCCTCAGCCTACAGTGGCGACCTTCCACCGTTCTCTGCAGAAATGGTCTTGGCCCTGGCTCTGGACTATGTCTGGCTCTGATTCTATCCACAAAGACAGTGCCAAGTGGCAGGTGCGGCCCGAGGAAGGACCCAGGCGTCAGGCAGTGAATCCTGTCAGAAGGAATGGAGGCAAGGGGCTGGAGTGAGCGTGAGAAGGGGGGCGCGACCAGCAAAGAAGCGCTTCTGAGAAATTAAACGCTCCCACCGGAGCTGGATGGGGGACTGACGTCCAGGTCCCACCAGATCCACGAGGTGAGGAGAAGCAGGGGAGAAGGTGGGCTCCTTATCCCCCCTCGAGCAGGCCTCACCCCCTTACCATAGAGGACAAGCAGCGGCAGGTGCAGCGGAGAAGGGGGTGGGGGGAGGAGGAAGCAGGGTCAGGAGAACGTGGCAGAGAAGCGGACATGATGACACCCGTGATGCGCTACCCATGATGCTCGGACCTAAGCGAGTGCTGTGTGAGGGTGGGGAGGGACCTGGGGGACCCTCGCCTGGGGCTGTGACCCTGACCGACGGCCCCGGGCACCCCCACTTCCCAGCTGGGCACACACAGCACGTCCTGCCCTGCAGTCAAGTCCATCCGTGAACACGGGCTGAGGGGTCTGCAGGCACCCACAGGTGATGCAAACACATTCACAGCAGGCCCGGTTCGACACGGCACATTGGGGCCACTGAGAAGGAGCCTTCTGCTCTCGCCACAGCTGAATGCATTTCCAGCAGAAGAGATGTGTCAGAGACAATGAGGCTGGCAAGACAGGGTCACCAAGGACCCTCAACACTCAGCTTTCTTAACGTTATTCGGGTAGAGAGAGGGCTGCAGCAAGTGGACTGGCTTCCCTGCTGGCAGTCCTCCCAAGAACCCGAGTCCCCACTATCACTGCCCCGGGCTGCACAGTGCACCCCAAAATGCATGTCTCGCTAGAACCTGCGACTGTGGTCTCGCCTACAAATAGGGTCTCTGTAGACAGAAACCGGTTCAAATGACTCAGAATGGGTTGGGGACAGGTCCTGAAGACAAGAGGACAATCTGGACCCAGAGACACGGGGAGAACGCCGTGCGTGGCCAAGGCGGAGACGGGAGGGATGGGTCTAGAGTCAGTGAGCGTCAGCACTGCCGGCCACCCCCGGATACCAGGAGAGAGGCACAGAACAGATGTCCTGCAGAGCCTACAAATTGCACCCAGCCAGACCCAGCCTGCTGACATCCTGGTGTCACACCTCTCAACTCTGGCACCGTGAGAATCCACGCCTGGGGTTTTTAGCTGCCCGGATGCCCCAGCATCCCGTCCCTGCTGCATACCGTCAGCGCCCTCACCACCTTGACCCCCTCAGCTGCTCCAGCCCCCCCACAACCCATTCTGCACCCTACAGCTCAGTCACAGGTCTCTCTCCTCAGGCGTTCGCGGCCTTGGGAACAAAGGTCCACTCTCCCCACCCTCTAACATGTCCCACCGGCCCCCTCCAGCTCCTCACACACTCCCGAGGGCCCCGTCCCACCTGGTCCCATATTACTGGTCCCATATTACTTGTTGTCAAAGCGCCTTGGACTTTTCCTGCCTCACACATTTCACGATGTGTGATGTGTGTCTACGTGATTATTTCTTTGGAGTCTCTCTTCACTGCGAGACCATCAACTCCCTGAGAGCCAGAAGGCACCAGCCAGCGCTCTACATCCCCAACATTCCGCACAGCACCCACACAAAGTGAGTTAGTACTCAGTCCACACGTGCTGGATGGGTGGGTGCGTGAAAAAGCGGAAACTCAGCGCGTGGGCGCGCCCCTCTGCTCCTCCGGACATGTGACATTCTCCGGCGCAGGCTGGAAGGCGGAATGCCGTCCCATGATCCCTGGGCAAAGCTAGGAAGGCTCAAAGTCCACCCGTCTTCCCTCGGCAGAAGTACCAAGACCCTCCGGCACATTCTAGAGGCGTAAGAACACAGAGCAGAGCGAGACGGTCTGTCTGGAAGACAACCAGGGTTTCAATACGATTTTCCATCACTGAAAAGTGAAAGTGAGCTCTACATTCCCCAAGCACTCTCCTTAACAGCGCCCCATGGGTCACTCATACACGCTTCAGGGCAGTCCTACAGGGGCTACAGCGCTGCCCGCACTTACAGATGAGGAAACTGAGGCTCGGGGGTGGTCAAGTCACTGACTCAAACTAAATGGCCAGTAACTGGCACCTGGTCCCTCTGCCTTCAAGTGCGGGGACACTTCCACCACCCGCGCTGCCTCCCCTAGGCCCCCTAGCCCACCCCGGCCTCCAGAGAGCATGCGCATGGGTTGGGGGTGGGTGGAGAAGCGGGCCACGGGCACATGGACTCTGCTTCCACCCTTTATCGGCCGGGACTCCAGAGGGAGCCTGAACACAGCAGCCCCAGCTGGGAGTCTGCCCAGATCCATGAAATATTTCTCCACATAAAATATGAGAGCAAAAAACAAAGAGTGCGGCAGCGTAGCATGCTGTGCACGAAGCAAAGGAAAACAAGGCAGGTTATATCAATATTGAGCCACGGGAAAGGATTGAATGGACGCCCAAGCAACATCTGGGGTAAGACACCGAGTCAGGCTGCAGTTTCTAGCGGGAAAGTCACCAGGACAATTCCAAAGATGACCAGCCCGTGACTCTCAGCCTTCACCCTCGTGTGTTTCCGGAACACCTCGGGCAACACAACTCCCAGAGCTTTCTCCGGCGGCCCGAGTGTTTGCTCCGCCGTTGGGCAATTACCAAGGGGCCGAAATCAAATAAACATGCTTTTCTTGCCACTAAAACACTTTATTTCTATTTCAAGCAACAGAAACTCAATAACACCGCTAATAGCTGACTCAGATAAAACCAGGGTTTTTTTTTTTTTCCATTTATACATGTTACCTAATAAGGCAAGAAACGGATGGCGGAGTGTGTTTTGGATTTCAGACTTTGGCATCGGTCCAAGGACAAAGCCCGGGTGTTGCAAAGAAAATAAGCTATCCACTTGCAAGTATGGTTTTCATGAAGTTACCGTCTTGATGGACAGTTGGAAAGAGACGGTCTTTTGTCCGGAACTGATACTGCAGGGCTGGACTTCACAGGTCACAGAGCCCCTGAGAGACCAGTGATCTGCCTGTCATTCTTCCCCTGAAAGGCTTAATGGTGCAGCTGAGGTCAACCTGGTTTATTCCTCACCGTCTTCTGCAAAGTATCCCAAATGGGCTGAGCCGGAAGGCAGATGCTGGCCAGATGCTGTCCCAGGCTGTGCACACCGGGCTCGGTGGCATCGTGCACAACTGGGCTCATTTCTGCTCTAGCCTGGGTCCCCCAGCCCTCGGTGCCTGGCTCTCCTCCCGCTCTGTGCTGGCGGTTACCAGCTGTCTACCCTGCAAAGCTCCTCCTGGTCCTGGGGGCAAGTCTGTGAAAGTGGACTTGCAGAGTGAGGTCCCAGGGCTGGTGCAGGGAGCAAGGGACAGCAAGCACGAGAGACCGCTCGTGCTCCGATGGCTCTCCCCACACATGGGGCCTCACCTGAGACCTCTGGCCAACGCAGGCAGTTGACAGCTGTCCCCAGCCCTAGCGGCTACCAGACCCCAGCACACCTTGCTGAACTCCTCAGGGCACGCATCTCGTTTCTGTGCATATAAATCACTCGGGGGTCTTTACAACGACGTGGGGCTGAGTCAGGTACCCTGGGATGAGGCCCGTGGTTCTGTATTTCCACGAGGCTCCCGGACGTGCAGGCACTGCCAGCCCACAGAGCACCCCACTGGATCTTACCCAGCTTTACCTTCCAGGAACCAGCACACACTCGCCTTGAGGTTCACCGCTAACATGACACTTCACAAGCCTTACGCTCCCACCTCCTTGAGGAGGAAAGTTCTAGTCAGAGACGGAAAACCCGACAGGGCAAACAGAGGTGGACTCGGTCCAGGTGATGGGTGTCGAGTCCCGGGACGGTGGCCCCAGACCGGCGGTTGTCAAACTTCAAGCATGCGTCAGTACTACAGGAAGGGGGAGTTGAAATACAGATTACCGGAACCTCCAAGCTCCTGATCCAGTAAGTCCGGGTTCCCGCCAAGAATGTGTGTCCCCGACAGGCTCACGGGTGACGCTCAGGAAGCGAGACCAGGGATCACGCCCTGAGAACCACCGTGTGAGATCACGTGGGACCCAGAGGCCAGAGTTCTGACACTGTTCACCGTCCATACGCCCTGAACCCCACTGCCTGTTGTCTACCTGCCCCTGTGTCAGGGGCCCCAAAGGCCCAAGCTAACCACTTTGGCCGGACTGGCTGCTCTAGGCCATGCCCAGGCTCTTGAGGGCGGCCCCAGACACACAGGCTTTGTCTTCACCGACAGTGAGCTCCACTGTGCGGCACCCGTCTGGCCTTAGCTGGGGGCCCCGGGCACCTGCCGGGTAGACCGAGTTTCACGCTCCCCTCCTGTGATGGGGGTCAACAGCTCCCCCTGCACAAGTCTGTAACAAGGCCACTAGAGCAGCTGTTCTCAGCCTGACCCTGCGCATCCAAGCCACCCAGGACACTCTTCCAGAGTAATCATGCCCAGCATCGTCCCCAGAGCCTGGGAGGGTAACGGTCACCTCTCCCTGTGTGATTGGTTCTAATGTCCAGCCAAGGCTGAGATCCACTAAACTGGTTTTAAAAAAGAAAAATTCGGTGTAAAAACGTAAGAGCATCCATGACTGTCATTAACATCCCGCTGTTAGCATGAACGAGAAACGAAAGCAAAATGCACCGAGTCCCACAGGTGTCTCCTCTCCCAGACGAGGGGGAGACCAGAGCAAATGACCAGCCTGAATCCCTCCTAGAAATAAGGACGACAGGTCAATGAGCAGAGACGCCTGACCAGGGGGTCCCCGGGGGCCTGCGCTCATGAGCTGCTATCTGGGCCCAGACCGTGGCCCGGCCAAGTCCTGTGACCCAAGCCTGAAAGCATCTCTGGACTTCGGGAGATGGGGTCCCTTAATCACAGCTGATTAGGGCTTGTGACTCATGCACGAGGGGCTTTCCGGCCAGAGCCCTCGGGGACCCACATGGCCCAGGCTCTCCCCAGATTATCACAAAGAATCTGGGCTGGAAGAGCTAGAAAAGGGGGGTCCGTTTGTTCACCAGCAGCTGGGAACTCCTGTCTCGGGTGGGGAAGGACAGGCTGCATCCCACAAGACCTTTCCATGGCTGTGCAAACAGATGTTTGTTGAAGGGATCGATAAATAGTTAAATGAATTAGCAACTGGATAAAAAAAGGGAGGGAAGGAGGAAAGGGGGAGGAAGTGGGGGGCAGAGAGGAGGGGGATGGGCCGGGGGGGGGGGGGGGGGGGGGGGGGGGGGGGGGTAAACCGGGTTTTGGGAGCGACGTCATCCCACCACCCGGCACTACAACCGATTGCAA